>NW_020654466.1:4236962-4269061 GCF_003589595.1 Hyposmocoma kahamanoa
GAATCGAAAATACGTAACGTCATCTTAAATGCCAACCGTGTCCATTTCGAAGTACATGAGGTACATGATACGGTTGTCAAAGGGAAGTACATCAAATGTCAAAACAAATGTTTTCCAAGTGTTTTATTGAATTATTCGTATACGTATTGTAATAAAATGGACAAAAATATTGACAGTGAGAACAATTAAGTATTAATAGAAATTCGTTGCTGCAGCATTATGGGATGTGGCATTTGAAAAAGCGAAGATCGACCAAATGTAACATTGTACAGGCACGTGTTATTTTTCTGTCTATAAATCACACAAAAGCCCTGATATCTCATGTAGTTAGACATATTTAAGTGGTTTATTCATAAATCTTGCCAAGTTTTGCTTTGGTTTCTTCAGATTGCCTGTTTGTTTGTATATTTTGATGATTGTTGTTAACGATTATTTTGAGATAGTGTTGTTCTTGGAAGCGCACATATTATCGATATTCTGTTATTAAAATAATTAACTACGAGGTTTTTATTATTTTATTATTGTTGTTTTTGCTATTTCAAGTTTACCTACAAATCAAAAAAGAAAATAGAATGGTTGGAAATCATACATTGAATCAAAGATCATCTTCATTTATTCGCTTCATTTTGAAGAATGAAATTTTAACATAACTTTGAATGTAACTAGATTACATGTTAATGTAATCCCATCATTAGGCTTATTGGTGAATAATTTTATATTTAATTTAGATTAAACACGACTCATTTACTAGGCATTCTCAGTCCCTGAAAACAAAATTATCCACTCGTTTCCGATTTTTTCTCACTAACAACTCTAACTACTAAAAACTCTTATTTTATAAAGCCAGCAATACAAACACCATGTTGGTCTAACGTTGCCTGGTAAGGCCAATAGCAACGTATAGACAGCCTATTTGCCTTGCCATCGTTCGGTGTCATTCGCCTAGCTGATCGAGTGAAGGCGAGCGCTAACGTGTATAGCTATATATACGAGTAACTCGCAGTCGCTCGTGACTACTTGTCTGACTTCGGAGAAGTGTCGATTTTTCTGCACAAATCAAAGGCGCTCGGCCAATAGTAGTCAATTGACATCGTGTAATCACACATTTGCATGCTATTTAATATATGCGAAACATGTTTATACTAACACTGTTTCTTATTACATCTCCTGTTATACCATGGTTTAAGCAAATAAACGTATGATAATAATATTATTATTGATAATATTACTATTTTCATTTATTTCTAAAATTAAATGGAACTATTAAAGATTCACTTAAATCAGTCACTGATATTAATTCTATACTAACGCATATATACAAAAAAGCACTATACGGAATCTGTTTAAAAATTTCTCTACGAAAATAAGAACCTTAGATATTTGATAAGATAGATAAGATTAGATAGAGGTTGTTAATGTGTAGGATTTATGTTTTAAATTTTTCGGGTTTTTTTATACTCTCAAATTACAAATATTATTTTTTTCTGTGCAAATTCACTTTTCGTAATATTTGAGTATTTGTAAGCGCAAAACAATGAATTCAAAATTTCATGTGACATTCCCGGATATTCTCATAATAACCTAAAATATTCCCATATGGAATATTGATCGACATTAATTAAATGTTTGCATGTCGATAATGACTTATCGATAGATTATGGTACGACACTAAAGAAATCCGCCATTTGTTCGTTAAATTTTTGTTTAGGTATGCACGTTCATTCCGTAATTAGGGCAGCTCCTTTCTTTTATTTTTTTTCCATACTCTAATACTGTGGCCGTTCCTAAATATGGAGAAAATAAAAAGAACTCATACCATTGCGTTGTGAGAAGCCTGTAATTTGTGACAATCAATAACCACGAAAGCTTACAGGATGGAAAAAAAATAAACGAAAGTCTTAAATTAAATCTTTATTTCGACGTTATTCAAATATTGGCATACTATTTTTTCTCTTTTTCATTTTTTGACCTTAGACAATTTCCATCCTCTAAGATTTTGACATATAATTACATTTAATTTTTTTTTTTCGGAATTCTCACAGATAAAACCAAAAACAAAGATCCGCAACAAGCACGTAAAAAAATTCGTAAGTAAAGTTACGAATAGTAACCACTAGTTCGTTCCGTGGCTTAATTGACACAGTGTCTGGCATGGTTTGCTGAAAGACGTTAATTCGAAGCAGCCGGATCGAAGGAATTTTTTCTTAGTGTTCGGTCTTTGTATTGCTAAAGTACTACTATGTAGCTTACCATCAGGCGCTCGACTTGTATCGTCCCGTCACTTGATTATACAAAAAGAACCTTTAGCTAAGTTTCGTTTAAAGTAAACGATTCTTTTATGGGGAACTGTATGTATATGTTTTACGGAGATTCCGGAGTACATATTAAAATTATTATTTCCTAAGTTTAAAACCTACATTGAAAATATATTGAAAAATTATATTACATAATTTAAGACTTAGTACCTGTTACATAAAGGTGCATGGAAAAACAGACATGACTCTAGATTCCATACAAATTTGATTCAAAGTGTATTCCTAGCATTTAAGTTTATTTCAAAAGCGAAATCACTAGAGTTTCTTGCTCGTTGTTCTCGGAGAAGTCAGCACAGTGAACAAGCAGTAAGTAAAAAATTATGTTACTAGTGTAAATTGATTTTACCTATGGAATAAATTATTATTTGACTTTATCGGTAGCTTTACTCACGATAGATAATATGATAAATCTTAAAAGATAATTCTCTAACTACTATGAATGCTAATATACCGAACTCGCGAGTAGGTAGGTACCTACTTTAAACGGTCTCCGAGTCTACTTACAAACATCTACACGCAAATTTGAAGTATTACGTACAAACGATCTAGTACATAAATATCAATGCAAACTGAAACTACTTTTATGCGATAATGAATTTCTTTCGTAGAAATTGTAATTTAATTTATTTAATGGATGTCGTTACATTTTGATACTATTTTATATTTAATTTTATTATTGTTTATATTACTTACGATAACATTATTATATTATGATATTGATAACATGAAAGAAATGATTCTATTAAGTTTCGTAGATAAATTCAATCGCATCTTAAAGTATATACGTATGTTAATATTAATTAATCTAGTGGTAATGTTTATTATACTTGTTGGGTACTTATTTATAAACATTCACTATCTGATATGAAAATTGGCACAATTTCGAAGCAATTAAATTTAAATCATTAACCGGAAATCTGAGGGACAATTCTCGTATGCAGCGACATTTCTTGATTTCGATTATCATTTCTTGATGTCGTTATTTCGAAATCAAGAAAATGCGTAGGTAATGCATACAAAACATTTCACCTAAATAAAATTAAAAAAAAATAAAATAAAATGTGTATTAAAATATAAAGTAAAATGTTAATACACATTTAATTTTTATCAATTATATTCAAGCATAATTGACAAAGAATCTTATATCTACACTTAAATTAATAGCTGTCACGTCTGTTTTGATCGATATTTTATTTTTGCTTATTGTCGGTGTCTTCTAGATTTTGTCGGTGTCCTCTAGATCTTGCCGGTATCGAGTTTTACACATCGTCATGTCATTTCCCTGTCACCACAATGTCAATTGTATCTTTCAAATTTATGTACACTTTTCGCCACTTTCAAGGAGAATGTAAACACCCTTGCCCTCCACATTGCACTTATTTAAAATTATGTAAAAGGAAAAATATTTAAACATGAAATTTTATTTGTGTATTATTATCCTTTATTTAATTATTATCATACTTTTAATGTCTATTTTAAAAATAATGTTCGTAGTCAATTTGTTACGAATAAAGTAATTTCCGAATAAAGTACCTAAAGTTTTAATAAAATGTAATGAATACAGCAAGAACTTACGTCAAACAAAGGTAATAAGATTAAAATTAACAAAACGAAATCAATTTCCCTTTGGCAGAATATTAGAATAAATGCTTGATCTTAAACTTGGCAATGAGATTGTAAATACACTGCCAAGATGTCAATTATGTGTACAATATTAAATACTAAAATATCACTTTATTATTTTAAATAGAAATTAAGTTTTTAAAAAACCTATCCACAAGGTTACGTTTTCTTCGAATGCAAATTCTATACCTACATAACAGCTAAAACTTGCGATAGATAGACTCTCATTCTTTTGTCATTCGACATTTTACCCCGTATACATTTTTTTCAAATTTGTTTTTTTTTCCCCGTAGGTACAGAGCTTTTTGTTTTTATTAAGAGTTTTGGCTTGAATGCTAGTCCTTTGAGTCTTGTTTTAATTTAATTATCGGGATCCTCAATAAATATTTTCCATTGCAAATCTAATACATTATGTTTTCACTGGCTTTAAAATAACTAAAATAAATAATAGTTTTCTTGTTTGGGTTTTCTAAAAAGTATTTTAAGCGGCGGGAGTCAATATATGTATATGTTATCACTTAAATCACATTATTGTCACTTTGAACAAAAACTTTGAATTCGTAATTAGTGGAATTTTCAGGACAAAATCTTTTGTAGTTTGGTTTAAAATATACTATTTCTTTCTTCGTATTTTCTTCATAATATACTTAAAATAAAAATAATCTTTGTAGAACTGTACTTGTAACTTCAAAAGCCCGCCATTTTTCTATGTACAGAGTAGGTATGTAGTAGGTATAAAGGCTGACGGATTTCTTTAAACGTCACTTCACGTAATGATCATCGATATTTTGACAAGAGACATCACATCGCGTCAATCATTTTTCACTTCTCTTGCCAATATACTGTACAGCGCACAATATTCTTGTTTAAAGACAGACAGGTAGAATATTTTTTTCCTTGAATATGAAGTAATGAGTTTTACTGTTAAGTAATGGAAGGACGTGAAAACCGCAAACAAATCTGCTTGTTGCATTTTTATTGCACCGATATTTCCATTGTAGGTACAAGGTCAAGACCAAATCAAGGTGGATACTTAGGATTTAAATTGAACTCTAGTTCCAAAACCAAGGTGTCAGGTTTGATATGCTCTTGACTGTAAGTATATATAATTGTCACGTATACAGGGTTATTTGAAAAATACTAACAAATATTATAGTCTTGCGAGATTGTTGGTATTTTAAAAGTAACCCTATATAGATACATAGGTCTGAGTTTTGCGTGTTAAGCCTACAAGTGTCCCAAAATTAATTTTTCACTATATGTTTATTAATTTTTATCATTTTTAACCGATTTCAAGAAAAGGAGGACGTTCTCAATTCGGCAGTATTTTTACGCGTTAACTCCCGGCATTTTTTTCCATTTATTTTGGAACATGATCCATAGTAATGTTAGTAATACAGTAAATTTTTCTTACGTGCTATGGTTAGTACAATACAAAATTACTTAATTCTAGTGAAATGCTAAGTCTAGACCACTACCATATACACGTGCAGTTGCGAAGGCATTTGTGAACCGATTTTGATGATTCTTTTTTGTTGGAAAAAGGGTACCTCGGTGGTCCCATTTAAATTGGAAGGAAATATTCCACCTTTAAGGGTGGTAAACAAATAACTTTTGAAGTTTCTTTTACAAAAAAGTTATTATCAAGAATATTTGCAAATTGGAGTAGTTTTACAGGTATAGTTTGCGAAATATTATTTAGTATTATCAAGACATTCATAAGCACATTTAATACCATGTGACGGGACGAACAAGTCATTAGCCTGGTAACGCCTGTCCATAACAGCTGCATAGTCACTGAGTTTTAAATCGAAAAGATTTGAGGGGCACTGCCCTGCACCCGTCACCCTGAGACACAAGTTGACAAGTCTCACGTGCCTGTAATTTCACCCTTCGAAACTGAAATACAGTTTGTACTACTCTTCAAAAAGTAAGCGTCACTTTACAAAATAATGAAGAAATAATTATATAATAGTGAGTCATAAGTACACAATAGTGTACATATGCAGATTAACGTAAGGAATACTGCATAAACATAAACTGTTTGGCGCTAAAAATAGGTGACAGTACTACCCTGGACAAACTCTTTTCGGTATCGGAAGTATAGTAGAATCTAGTGGCTTATGTAAAGGAGCATTAGCAAT
This sequence comes from Hyposmocoma kahamanoa, assembly GCF_003589595.1. NCBI lineage: Eukaryota > Metazoa > Arthropoda > Insecta > Lepidoptera > Cosmopterigidae > Hyposmocoma > Hyposmocoma kahamanoa. The sequence continues at coordinate 4,243,045 of NW_020654466.1, forward strand.
AAATCGTATCTTAGATATAATGAAGCCTCATGTGATCATACGTAATAAGTTTTTCTATCACACGACTTATTAAAATAATAATATCGAGTTCTAAGGTTTTCGCGATTGTTACATATAGGAAATAAAACTATTTTTTAAATATTAATTAAAAATATAAATTAATTCAATAATTTGTAAAACGTAATGCAGCGTAAACTGGAATGTTTCTTTGTAAAATTAAGAATAAGGTAACTTTTGTAACTATAGTGGAAAAAATAGGGTGTTTTGCATTAATATTAGACATAACTGGTTGATGACTGTACCACCTCAGTGAACCATGACCATGGGACCTGTAAAGGGCCCGAAACGTTGGTCTGTTTGAAAAACAAATATCTATACTCAATTTAAATCCGGAAAAATAATTTCATTACGTATTATGTGCAATTTTATAACTGTCATATTTAAGCAAAAAAATGTTTATCGAGGGACTAAAACAAGCCAATATGTGTACCCGAGCTGGTTAGACACCCGTGATTTAGCGAGGTTGTCTATTACTCCGAGGGTTTATATTGGCTTTTAGGTCTTGAGGTGAAAACTAGACTTCGATTGCGAGAAAAAAAAATTCAATCATTTTCGCTCTACAACAAAATTACGAACCAAAATTCTGAAGCTTTCGCGGTATTTTTTTTTCCAACACAGAAATCTCACTAATGTCGCAAATGGCTCCATCGGCTATGCGGAAAAACCATGGAACTAAAACCGAGCGTACTATTGGCTGTTTGCTTACTCGAAGTAAATTTAAAAAATTGGTACTTTTTACTGTGGAATAAAGGATGCGCTTTATTACTCCCGCTACGTAAGGCTATATTGACGTAATTTTAGTGCATGAGAAATGAAAAAGTTATAAGACTAATTTCGTTTCTAGAATCTTTAAACCTCTTTTGGTAAAAGTTTTAATTTTGCAAATATGACCTCATTACACCAAGCGCGCGAAAGCTGCTTTTCAGGTTCCACCTTAATACACGGGAATGTCGATTTATTGTACCGGCAATTGTCAGACTTCTTAACAATTAAATATACTTTTTTTAATTAATGGGAGCATTATTTTGATGAGCATAAGAATATTATATTAATATAGTGAGCAAAAGAAAAAATAAAAGGCCCTTTCGACTTGTATCTTTGGAGAAGAATAAAACAAAAGACAGTCGGCTCAGTTTAGCACGTGCACTCCGTGTATCTACTCAGTTGAATCAATTTGGGTCGAGGAGGTATTAATATTTACAGCACAGCTGATTATTTTTTGCGATTTGAAAGGAGGTGTTTGCTTTTGTATACCGAACATTAAGAGGACATAAGCCGATAATTAATAGGGGCATTATGTCGATTCGACTATTACATTATCATTACATTTTTAAAGCACTAGAAAACAAAAACATAATAGTTTTTTTATGATACCACGTGACGGTGCGAAAAAGTTGTGCGCCTGTTGGTAAGCGACACGCCTAGCGCCTGTCTGTAGCAGTATAACATAAACATTATTAAGTTTTATCGTACGCTCGATCGTCATACAAATCCACTCCACGTGATTACGCAGCTGTTGCCGCTGCCCGACCTAGTACTCCACAACCACAACCCAGGCAACCAATGAAGGGAAAACCGAAAAAGAAACTCGTATCTGGAGCTGCGTCGTCAGTACCACCGAGACGAGTTGATTAGTGCGACGAGGACGGCTTTCGGAAGGTGGAAAAGAAAAAGAAGAACATCAGCCGAAACCTTAGTGGCACCGCCCTGACTGGCCCGAATCATTTATTGCGTCCAGCGATACCGACGACGTTGTTATACGTGTCGCGTCTTCATTACTCCACCAAGTCTGCGGATATTGTGGAGTACATGCGAGTGAAGGCCAACGCAAACCTGAGAGTCGAGCGGTTGGAGTCGCGCCACAATGTGAATTTTAATTCATTTGTGGTGCGAGTACCAACTCAACACCTGTCGACCTTCATGAGAGAAGACTTTTGGCCGAAGGGTGTCATGTACCGGCGTTTCCGAGGACGGCTACCGGACACCCACGTTGCGTCACACGTCGAAGTACATACGTGTAAATAAATAGTATTATATGTATATTATCATGTTATATTGTATTTATGATTAGTCCGTAAGGTATTTATTTAATATTTCTGTTATTGTTTTATTATATTATTGACATATTATATGTATGTTAGTATGTAAGTTATGTATCTATGGGTCCTAGTTGCCTGAAATAAATAAATAAAAAATAATAATAATAATAATTTTTATTTTCTAACACAGGGTCGTGCACAAAATTTTAATATTAAATTTGGAGTTAGTATATTGTTAGTTACATAAGGTTTTTTATTATTTACATTTATTTAACATTACGTGTCACTACAGTGCCGGCACGCTGTGATGACCGTTTCGACAGATTACAATAGTGAGGTCAAATCTCAATTAATTATCGAAAAAATATATATATTTTTTCGATAATTAATTGAGATTTGAAATTTATAACTAGTATTGTAAGGAGTTAGCTGAATAAAAAGTTTCAATAAAACGAAGACAAAAATGTTTACTTAATATATCGTCAATTCGAAACTGCTTTGTTGTGCATTGAGCTTTGACGTGAGTTTACCGGAGGTAGAATTATGCTGTCCAGCGATCGTATAAAGCTCAACTCACACTGGCGCAGAGTCGAAGCGTCGCGTCGCGTCCTGTATTTCCACTACACCGCTTGACGACGCGCGACGACACTCGCATTAGTGCGTCGTCGGGATCACAATGTGGTCGGCGTCAGACGCCTCACGGCGCCCAAGTGACGCGCGGCAGTGCGCGTCGATGCTTCCATGAGTCAAAGCGCGTCGACACTCGATTCCATATTTGCGAAACACAAATTTGTACCTTAATAATAGGAAAATAGAGATGAATATGCCACAGGCGAACAACATGTCGCGTCGCGACGCTTCGACTCTGCGCCAGTGTGAGTTGAGCCTAAGTCTTCTATAAGTGACGATCATATTAGATTTCATTTTTTAAATTTCGAATTTCGAAAAACAAATGTCTATTTGAGTCATAAAATTATACATTCCATAAATTTTACTGCACGTCTCTATTGACAACCATGTACCTCAATTAGCTCCTTCAACGTAGTTACGAATTAATACGAAACTTGATGAGCGGACAAACGTCAAAACGGCCATCACAGCGTGCATCACACTATAAGAAATATTCATGCGATCCGGCTGGATACAACAAAAAAAGAAATATCATGGTAGTAAAACATTGTGGTATTCAATAAAACTTCACAATAAGTACGTGTTAAGAATTAATTTTAAATTTTATTTCTAAATAGTACTTTTTTGTATAGGTTTGAGGTTTTTACAATTTAACGACATTAACATTTCACACGGAATTTCGTTCATTAGATAAATATTATATTATTATATATTTCAATTCATATATAATTCATAATTTTTACCATAAAGATTGTGATAAGACGATATCACCAAAATTTATTATTGTAGATATTTGGCATCTTTATTTCACCATATTGTCGGTAGATTGTAAACTTTTATTGTAGCAGCATATATTTTATTTTTTCATGTATCGAGTTGTTCGGTTTTGCGATTGTTATACATAGGAGTCACCCGCGACCATAGGACTTGTTAAAGGCCAGAAACATTGATTTGTTTGAAAAAAACAAATAAATATACGCGACTTAGGGTCGTATTCCAGAACTCTACTCAATGCTCAAGTCAGGATTTGAGCAGACTTGATTGATTGATTGATGATTTCAAGCACTGGAAATACGACCTTAATGGCAGAGACTTGAGTATGATTTCGAGTGCATTAAACCATACTCAAATCCTGACTTGAGCATTGAGTAGAGTTCTAGAATACGACCCTAAGAGACGACGCGCGTTTCACGACGGGTGTACGAGCCGCAGACGCGATGCTATCTAACAAGTGATTCCGTTCAAATACGCGCAAACATCGCGTTGCTAACAAAAAACTTATGTACTCTGGAGTTTACATTTAGAATTTCATGTAGTTGCTTCCTTTCAAAAACTTACTGAAACTAACAAACAAAGCTAAAATTAAAACTATCTCTTATTAAAAGGCGCGACAACAGCGCGTCTGCGAGACGCGTGTACACGCAAATGACGCGAGATTTTTTAATTACAATTTTTACAGGTTTATATCTTTTAACATTTAGTGCAATAGACAACTACTCTACAATTACTTGGTGTTTAATATAAACTCCGCTTACAGATCTGATAGGTGGAGGCTTAGCAATGAAAATTAGCAATGTTGAGTCTTCATCCTTTTTGTCCACATTACTGGTTTTTTTCTTTTAATTGTTCGCTTACATTGCATATGTGTCTGATTTATGTGTTTTGTGGGTGTGTGATAAAAACAGTTTTGATGTATGACCACATTTTCCTTTATTGTATCAAAGGTATGATATATTGAGATCAAATATTTTTATTTCACAAAAACATTTGTTAAAAAGTAAAAAAATCTATGTAAAGCCTAAATAAATATGCAGTTTCCGAGTACAACTTTTTTAAAACGTGCTTAAATGTAAAATCATACACTTTTTTATCTGATACAAATATTGCTCACCTATATTTCATGAATCATACCTTAATTTACTTATCATAGTAACCTCATTATCTTTTCTAGGTTTTCAACAAACATTGTGATGCAGTGTTTGTGTTGCCGTCAATTGAGTGTGTTAGGAGATTTTTATACTTTAAAGATAGCCGAAAATTAATTGTATTTTATATAACGAAACACTGGAATGTTCTTTGACAAGAAAAATATCGTTAAGTGTAATGACCCAGAGCCTAACTATTAAGTTAGCCAAAAATTATGTGGGGGTATCAAAGCAATATAAGAAAATAAATATGAAACTTTCGGGTAACTTTAGAATTCCCATTTCATAAAACATCCTGTCTTTACTTATAAAAATACAGATCTCAATGTCATTTGTTGGTCTCTGCTTTATCAAAGTTGTGTCCGTTCAAAGAATTTTACAAATTACAAAGACCGGAACAAGTAAAAATCTGAAAGGGCTATGTCAGGCGAATACGGTGGATGGTTTAACACATCTCAGCCTACTGGAATAGTCTTTGACTTCTTTGTAAAGATGTGTGTTGTTGTGCATTATTATGATGAAATACGAAATGTTGAAATACCTTTGCGATTCACTAGCTCTATGCGTTTTTCATTAATTATAAACTTAAAACTTTCACGCCTATTCATAAAATGTGCTCTAAAATATTATTTATAAAATGACCATAGACAATATAAAATTTAGAAAAAAGTTTTTTTTTTGTTAACGTTAACAAGTGGGATTCGCTCTGGACCTTTCGGAGGGAAGTGTCGTTTTTATTTTGACATTCAATTATTTTGTGAAATCTAGTTTAAAGTGGAATAGGATAGTGCTATTGTGCCTTAATCGAATATTAAAACGCGAAATTATACGAATCTCGAACTAAAATACCCGTATCGGCCCGTTTTAAGGAATCCCGAGTCAATCCAAGCACGCCGCCTCAAATTGCCTATCCTCTTTGTGGCGGCCATATTTACAGAAACATAATTGAACGAAGACATGGCTCAAAGGACTTGTATCCAAGCCAAAATTATTAATAAAAAAAAATTAACAAGTGGCTAAAACCGCACGGACTTTTTGGCCAACCATTGCAATGAGTGGCGGATTTGCAGTCTTAGCCGCCCTAGGCCCCACGCAATGTAGTCAGTACCAGCCGCTCCTTTTTCAGCACCCATCATATACTAGTAAACGTATCTATATTTTATACATAAAATGTACGAAAGTGATTTAGGAAGATTATTGTTATACGATGCCGTGCAGACGGCCCGCTATGATGTGCGTGAGCCTGTAGAATATTAAGGTACTTTGAGTTATTTCTTGTCGTCATCAGTGAATTTTTTGTCACAATTGGCTGCTAAGTGGCCGATAAATAACTCAAGAAACCACAAATGCCAAACCAAATCAGATCCATTTTCTCTCTAAGCGGTTTCTCGATACAAAATATTCTTAAATTGGGATTGTGTCACCAGGAAAAATATTTTTATGTATTGTTTGGTAAAACATCAAACAAACAATGCATTGTTTTTATCAGTGTTTAGAGTTTAGAAGTTACGAGGCAAATAAGTCGTGAATATTTTTGTATATGAAATATAATTACTTGCCCCTTTCAATGAGAACAGAGGACCTACCAATCTACCGTCCTTATCATAAACAACGTAATCGACATTTTAGCGAAATTGAGTGTTCAACATACCAGGGATCAGCAAAAAGTGATCTACAACCCTCTATAAGCGTTTTTTTTTTATCTTACTTAGTTTCATTTTTATCGTTAAACAAAAGAAACGTAATTAACATTTTTCAAAGAAAAAATTTTAAGTACCAATATATCGAAAGTTACACGTTACCCTCTGTCATAAACGCACATTTATGACAGAGAGCAGAAATGTAAAAAAATTGTTCTACTTCACATTTGCCACGCTGCACAATTATCAACTTTCATTTTATGTATATGGCAGAAAAAACTACCAAATTTGAAGTTTCTATGCCTAATAGTTTTGAGAATAATGTGAGGCGAGAGTTTCGATTCCTATAGTCTGTCCTTTTTGAAGACGGAGTTAAATGATCATCATCCATTATTCATTATTCATCCAATTATTAAACATAAGTTCATTCGAATTGTCAATTTTTATAATTTCATACACATTTATGTGTATGAAATAAAAAAAAAACAAAAAATACAAAGAGAAAACATATTTTAAAGTTTTTAATTTTTATTCAATATTGATAATCAAATCCGGCTATTATTGTTAAAATATATAAAAATAAAAATTGATCTCGATACTAGGAGGCTAACTGTCAAAATAACAATAAAGAAGGCAACAACGCAATTAAGTAGTAATCATTCGAACGTCGTAACATTCACAATAAAATTTATCTTATTTCACAATTTATCGATAAAACTATCGACAACAACTACATAACTATTTAAAATTTTTTGAACACTGGCAACCCTACATGTCATTTTACTCCGTATTCAAAAAAGACAAACAATAAAACAAATAACAAATACGTAGTGATTAGATCCTCTTTGTAACAAATTGTACTTCGGCCCTTAGCTATTTTCTGGTAACATAAGCAATCATGCCTTACAAGTGTTTCATTTTAATTTGCATTTATAATGCTTCTGTCAACATTAAGCATTTATAACGTGAATGTAGATCAATAACGTGTTTACGTCATGAGTTTTTATACAAAAAACACTAAGCAATAATTACGAGTAGTACGTGGAATAAAACGATTTTCTAAAGCACGCGTGAAATAAATACTCAATTGATATAAAGAATGGGTTAATAAATGTTTTGGAAGTTTGCCAGACAGGTAAAAAAACAGTCAGGTGATGCCTAAAAGAAAAAGACACACAGACACACAATAGGAAGATGTGACTACATCATGGACTCAATGGAATAGGAATTGGGGAACTTTTGTCTAATAAGGAACTCACCACATTTATTCACACGGAATCGCCTTGAGTCGGTTAGAAAAACCTTTATGTCCATGCAATAAGAGCGAAAAAGACTTTACGAGTTTCTTTTCCGCTCGGATCGCCGACACGAAACGCACAATGTAATTTTTGCTCTTATTACATGGACATAAGCCGGTTAGAAGCCTTCGAAATGTGGGTTTATCGAAGAATTTTCAAAATATCGTGGACGGATAGAGTCACATTGGTCAACGTATTGCGGTGTAAACAAGAGGACGCTGCAGTGCTTCAGGCACATCATACGGAGTAATAAATACTCTCTACTGCAACTCAGTCAGAGAAAAATCCAGGGCCGCAGAAGACGTGGTCGTAGAAAAACCACATGGCTTCAAAATCTTTCAGAGTGGTTCAACATAAGTACCACAGAACTGTTCCGAGCAGCAACTTCACAGAATCAAATTGCCACAATGATAGCCGACCTCCGGTAGGAGATGGCACCCCAAGAAAAATAAGACATGGACATAAAGTTGTTTATTTAATGCGTACTCGTGTCGATAAGTGTGGTGTTTTCCTAAATTTTAATGTATGCATAAACAAGAGGTATCAATAACCATGACTACTACTGTACACCCCGGGAATATGTTACATTACATACTTACAAGACAATCTTAACTAACTAAGCTGGTACTAAAAAAACCGACCTCAAAAGTACGTGGAATTACGTCTATTTGCTAAGTTTTATTGAAATATCGTTAAATTCGCCGCTATACAGGACTTGACACTGGAGATAATAAAAATCGGTTCTCACTACTCAAAGTATATGGAGAGAAAAACGCATTTAATTGGAGAAAAAGAAAAATCAACCATTAAATAATAGCTCCTTAGTAAAATTTAGGCGCTTTTTATAATAATGAATATCCATGCGTGAACGGCCACCCTTAGAGGTAGATGATTTTCTTCAAAATAAAATGGGACCACTATGGAAGTACCCCCTTTCCAACAAAAAAAGAATCATGAAAATCTGTTCACAACTACCGGAGTTATCGCGTAACATACATACAAAAAAAAACAAAAAACATACAGTCGAATTGAGAACGTCCTTTTTTGAAGTCGGTTAAAAATAGATGATACTACAATGATGATATGAATTACCGTACAAGTTAAGACATTTGGTATAGATATTGTACATTTACTATACAAAAAATAAATAAAAAAATGGACAAATCGCAACCTTGGTGTAATAAAGCCACATCTAAAAATTAACTACGTCTTAGGACGGTTACACACGGGGACTTTAAGCAGCGATGCTAGCGAGGAAATCTCGGCGGTCAGGATGCATTTATTCATCTAAAATAAAAAAAATATATAGTTAACCAAAACTCAGCTCAGAGAATTCCTCAATTATCTGGGTCGCCATAAGTCCAAGTTTTTCGGTTAATAGCAAAATTGTAATGTTAATTGTCGGCTGAAATATTTAAGTGGCTAGTAAACTTCTCTATTAAAATAAAAAAGAATGTCAATGTCACTGTATTTCATCATTTGTTGCACATGCACAGGTGATTGTTTAGTTTCAAAATTGCATGAAAAGCGTTTTAATTATTTGTATTTTGAACCGACTTGAAAAAAGGAAGAGGTTTTCAATTCGACTGTTGTTTTTTGCATGTAGGTATCTTCGCGATTACTTGATTTGTGAACAGATTTTCATGTTTCTTTATTAGTTGGAAAGAGGGTACCCCAGTATCGCTCCCACTTAAATTTAAAGAAAATTTGTGTAACTAGGGGACGATATCGATTTTGCATACTTTCCGGTAACCGATTTCAATAAAACTTTTGAAAAGTTGTTTACATTGTGAAATTATAAATTGAACCTTTTCATGCCAACCGTTGGCTTTAAAATTATTTATACCTAATTTGTAAGCACCTTATCGTATTTGAATTGAAAGTCAAAACGTTGTACTTCTTATTGTAAAAATAGCGGAGTTTCAAGAGCTAAAAATGTACTTACAGAAATTAAATATCTCGAATATGCTTTGTGAAATAACCAGTTTAATGCAGATATTTCATATCAGCACTTTGAAAGAAATTCAGAAGTGCACACAATCTTTAATAATAGAGAGGGCGAAAGTTTTTAAAACTAAACTATGTCAAGAGAATTATAAGTACATACGTATTTTGTACGACGTGTCATACATCAATCATCGATATTTTATGAATTTGGCGAGTCTTTTCTTGGCATAGCAAGAGCGCCTCAGTCACGTGAATTGTGCTAAGCCTCTACTGTTTCTAACAAGTACATTTTCTTTACACATTTATTAGGTTTTTTTGGTTTAGTTTTCCATAATAAAGTCTCTTTAATTTGAATTTTATGACAAGAATGGTGCGTACTTTGGTATCATTGCAATAGTATTAATCTTTGTATTTAATTTCCAAAGCATATTTTTAAAAGCGTAATAATAATAACTAGCAATCAACAGCCTATTTAGTTGGACACTGGACTTTGGCCTGCTCTTGTCATAAATGACATAAACTTGAATTTTTAAATGAAGTTTTAAGCTGACAGTGCTGTTAAAAGTACATTGTAAAAAAGCCACCTAAGTAATCATTCGTACATTATTTTTTATTACACATTGTATGCAGTTACTCTACATAGCTCTCTAGATTTATGGTACACGTTCATTACTAAGAGAATAATGCCGCGGAAACGAGCAATTTTTCCTTCCGAGTTGCAGAATGACGTCAAGTTATTCATGACATAACTCTTAATGAATGTAACCTGTGTCTATAGACGTACGGCTCTAAAGAAAAGGTTAAGAACAATGATTCCCAAAGTGGTCTATATCGACGCCTTGGGGTCCACTCCAATCTACAAGGGGTCAATGTCAGCGAAAAAAAGGTGTATACGCATTGACTTACAAATAAATGGACGACGGGTCTAATACAAAAACCACGAAAAAAATGTCCCAAATCAACCTATTTAAATGTAGTGACATGTTAAGGAATATGAAAAAGCTAAAACGTTGAATTTAAATTGTAATGTCATCGCAGTACTGTCTAATTTTGCTTGCTTCGCTGTCAGTCGAACAAACGAAGACTAAAGCGTGAATGACGCTCTGTATACGATTTTAACGCCCTATAAGTTCGGACACTTTTTAGCGCGGATCCGACGTCCATATAATTGTAAGTCAAAGTGCATACGAGATGTTAATGTCCACGAGTATGGAACCTATTTAGGCAGATTGTAACCACAATTTTGGCTTTCCTTAAATATAATAAAAATCCACATTACACAGGTTCGTACAGCTAGCAGCACGTCAAGCTATATACACTTTTATTCGAATTACACCTCCAAAGATCCATCAATGGGTAGCTTGATGTGCTGCCGTCGGTACCTATGTAAATACTCATTACTTTCTTATTATAGGCACATAAATTACCTACGACGGTCTTAAACATTTCATAACAAAAACAAGATAAATGTATAAAACTTAACATATTTTTTTTTATAAAGTATCCAACACTAGCACTGTGTCAGTTTTCAAACACACATTTGAAAATTAAAGCTGATGAATTTGCAAAAAATTCAATATTAGAAAGGCAGGGGGTCTACGGTACCAGATGAAAAAGTTTGGGAACCTCTAGTTTAGAACACATCCCGCATGCTGACCACGCAACTCTTCACATAATATTTGTATTCAAAAAATTGTTAACATTACTTGGAATGCAAGTTATTTACAAGGAAAAAAAATGTGTGTAGTATGAATAATGTGTAAAGTGTTCTAATAATATATAATTAGTTTAGTATCCAAACCAAAGGTAATTTATTTCGGTTTCGCTCCAGCTGACTACGCTGACTCTCTATGTGATATGGGTAGGCATTTTTTTAATATGCTCCATGCAGATACACAAGGACGGGTTAGTAATTATATGTTCTTATTAGATTTTTTACACGTGACACTTGATGTCTGACTTCATACAATACCTACACTATTTTAATTATACATATATGTATACACTTAAATGCTGAGGAAGCATAATGACACGGATCACATATCAAACAGAAAGCGACTCCGTGCGCACTGGCGCATCAAGTCTGTCGCGGGCAAAGTGCCGTATCAAGACCTTGACGCTCATGCAACGCAAACATTTCCTTTGTAGTCTCAATCACTAACGACGAACTTAGGCATGCTATTTAAAATTTCACCGTCTGTACGTATACTGTTTATTTTTTACAACTTTTGATATTTTTCCTGTAATAAAGCTGTAGAAATGTCTTCACTTTCTGCTCACCGCTGCTATACCCAAAACGTGCGACTTAAGCAATAAGTTGACCAAAAAATCTGTACGGTTTTTGCCAGTAGCTCGCTTTATAGAAAAAAAATAACTATTTATTTTAAAATGTTTTATTGTCTATGGTTGAAAAATAATATTTTAGCACGCATTTTAGGAATAGGCGGGAAAGCATTAAGTTTATAATTCATGAAAAACGCCCAGAATTGGGGAATCGTAAAACTTCTATTTTATCATGTTAATGCCAAACCATACACATTTTTACAAAGCCGTGAAAAACTATTACAGTTAGGTTAGGATGTGTTACCTCATCCACCGTGTTCGCATGACATAGCCCTCTCAGATTTTCACTTGTTTCAATATTTACAAAATTCTTATATATTATACAACCCCTGTAAATGAACAATTGAATTTTGCATCATCAAAATTCTTATAATTAATAGACACTATTTTGGTAACAACGAGACCATCACACTTTATTTTTATTTTTTATTATTTATTTATTCATGTTCAGGTTACAAAAGACCCATAAATACATTTCTTATAGACTAATATACATAATAATATAATAAAACATTAACACTATTTATTTATTTACACGTGTGACTCAACGTGGGTGTCCGGTAGCCGTCCTCGGAAACGCCGTTTATGTAAAGACACATTTTTGTATGAAAAGGAAAAAGGTCCCATGTGTCCATAATTTCACCAGCACTAGTACCCTTCAAAACCGAAACGCAGTAATGTTGGCGTTATTACTATTATTATTACTTAGTTACGACAGTCAGTACAGAAACGACTTTTCACAAATATAAATTTTTCATTCATCATTTTTCATCATCAATGACATCAGAAACTATAACTAATGAGTTTATTACATAAACCCAGAATGATGAATGGCCAGCGGTCCCGTGTGAAGTGCGTTTGTTTATGCAATATAGAGATGACGTAGCAAAACTTACAGTTAGTGGTAAGTCGTACGTCGTAGTTAGTGCAAAAATGATTATACAGGTAATGTAATAACCTAGTATTTGATGAGTAGACACCTTAATTTACTTCTATGGTTTATGGCTTTGAAAAAGTTCCTATTTCTTATGGTAATATTTTTAGCTCATGCTTTAAAAATAAACACTTGAAACTATATCATTACTTCTATCATACTCACATATGACAACTGAGAAAATTTAAAATTGCTCTTGATAATGGGGAAATTGAATAATGGCTCCAAATATTGAAAAACTATGACTTAAAATGTTAAACAAAACGAACAAAGTATTCATGTTTAGGTCTAAAAGATTGTTCAGTTGTTTTAGAAATTTGGTTTTGCCTTCTGCGCTTCTTTACTATGTGCCTATCGTATAACAAGGACCTATGTTATTTGTGATCTTTGTAAACTTTATATGGAGCAATAAATTCAATTTAATAGCTGTGATTTTCTTAACACCAAAATGTACTTTCTTAACATTATATACTTTATATTATTAAGTATTATTTATATATTTATTATATGATATACTATAAATTTTAAATTTCCACCTCTTATTATTTTCAAAGAGATACTCCTACTGGTAGAGAATATAAAGATAGAAAATTTCATGTCAATGTCATTTAAGTCTTTTCAGACTAATTTAATTAATTACTTTTAATAGACCTTTTTGACATCCTTTTTTTTGCTTATTTGTTTTAACTTTTTTTCTATTAAAAGGTACAGGCTCACAAGTCTATTAAGTATCATTATTATTTTTTCCTACTTTTTGTATTGTTTTTTTTTTATTGTATTTATGAACGAATTATTTAATATTTTATAATTGTTTGTATTTTATAATATATTTTAGCATGACGATTTAGTTTATTTTATTTCAGTTTACACTAACAAAATTGATATTTGTCAATACGCTTAGATTATTTTTATGCTAACTGTTACATGTAGCTACCATTAATTTTATACTGAGTTTACAACATGTTATGATTTACAAACAAACACTTACGAAGATCGGCAAAATCACGTTATAGTAAGTAGTTAATTTATTCGATAACTTAGCTTCACGCTGAAGCCTACACAAGTATACAGGAAATCACAAATTTTCCCATTAGAAAAGGCAATGATATTAAAGCAAAGATATGATAATCAAAAATATATATTTTTTGTAATATTCCTGATTAGTTTGAGCCATTAAAATGTTAATATAAAAAAGTTATTGTGCAGGGTCAAAAGTATGTTAAACTTGACACTTAAGGTTTTATGCCACGTGTGATAAGAACCATAAAAAAGAAAAAGAATGAATCAGTACAGAGTACTAAAAAAACTGACCTCAAAAGATCAAGAAATTACATTTAAATATTTGTCAAGTTTCATTGAAATCAGTTACCGGAAAGTGTGAGATACCGGATTCATCCCCTAGTTAGCCACCGTTAGAGGTGGAATATTCTGTTTAAATTTAAATGGAATCAATACTGAGGGGCCCTCTTTCCAATAAAAAAGAATCATCAAAATCGGTTCACAAATTTTATGTGGAGTTATTGCGTTTGTTTGAATAGAAGTTTGTAAGAATTGTGAACCTCCTCCTTTTTTTTAAGTCGGTTAAAAATTGGCAAGCCCTATGTGCCTGTACTTTCGCCAGAGCACCATTACCCTTCAAAAGTGAAACGCAGTAATGTTCACATTATTACTAAGCAGTATTTACCTGGGCAAACATTTTTACAAGGAGCTCTACTGCTACAAGATATCTCTGCTTTTCAAGAAAAGTGGCTTCAGCAAAAATGTTTAATTTTTTTATTACAAATATAACACCGAACTTTTCACTGGATAAAATACCACCTAACAACGTTGCGCTGGTTTAGGATTCGTTGATTTAGCGCCAGATACGCCTCAATTTTTAAAAGCATATTTTAAATGAAGGAAATCATTAAAAGTGTTGCTATTTTAACAACCACATATCATAATATCTCAATCATATATCAATTGACAACTGAAAAGATTTTGGTGAAACGATGTTTATGATTTTCAAAATACGAAACATGACACACGTCTATAAAGAAAGTATTCTTTGTTGTATTTTTGTCATTAACTGTAGGGACGTAGTTATATACTCGATGCCACGATGGTTTGGCATTAGCAACAGGTTGCTATGATACACTCGAAAACTACAAATCGATACCTACTAAAAAGTACCTGAATGTAGTGACTACATACATGTGTACATTAAATAGTAACACGCGCATTTAAATTCTTTGTTGCAAATTGTACCTTACGTCGTTATCATAGCACACAAATATGCAGTTTAAAAGAGGTTAAGTGGACATGCAGCTGTTTTTTTTATGATACCAAGTGACGGGACGAAGAAGTCTTGCGCCTGTTGGAACGAGTCACTCAGAGCTTTAAATCTCTATGATTTGAGGGGCACTCCCACTGCCCCCGGTCAACCTGAGACATAAGTTGACAAGTCCCATGTGCCTGTAACTTCACCAGCACACTTACACAAAACCGGAACGCAGTAATGCTACCATTACTGCGTGGCGGCAGAAATAGGTAAGGTGGCAGTACTTATGTCACATATTATACATAGGTATATCCAAAAGAACCCATTCTTCGAAGTAATGGTATGAACATAAAATGACGTCATCGAAAATGGAGCATCCATTTGGTGACGTCATTATGTTCATATTGTTTGCTGATATGATAACAGTAATCTGAATAGACGGAACGTTTCAAGTGCCATTGCCAAATAATGTGTACATAAAGTGAATGAATAATTTTGGACATTCGTGATGCTTATTTTTCTAATTTTTAATTTTTTTTTATATTAAGATAATAAGTGCGCATCTCACCTGATACAAAGCGACGATGTAGCATGCACGCTTAAATAATGCCTATTCACTCTCGCCTTGAAAAGGCCCAAGTTCGGGGAATAAATCTGCAGGCAGGGAATTCCACTCCTCTGCCGTTCGCCATTTAAATGTGGAAGCGAAACGCTTTGCGCGAGTCTTTGGAATATCCAAAACAAAGGCGTAGAACCTCAGCCTACTGTACTAGTATATCTAATTTCAGGTTAACAAACTACTGTGCACGTAAATACAAAAATAAATTTGATTAAGAAATTAATAATACTTTAGCGTAAAAGATTATCCTACACGAAAAGCAGTACTCGAAACAATTATAACTTTTTTTGTAAATAAGCCGACCTTAACTTTGTAAAATTACATTTATTTGCCAAGTTTTATTGGAATCGGTTAACGGAAACTGGGTGAAGTCCAATAAACCCATAACTTGTCATCCTTAGAGGTGAAATATTTTCATCAAACTTGAATGGGAGCACTACTAAGGTATCCCCTTTTTAACAACAAAAGAATCTTCGAAATCAATTCACAATTTTATTGTCGGAGTAATCTCGCAGAATTCGAAGCACAAAAAGGACAGAAAACTTACCACCTTTCCCAGCTGTCTGGTCATCTAACCCTGACTGCTCCCACACCAGCACATGACCGCCACGGGATCTTGTAACCATTTTTTTTTATAAAGAAGAGGAAAACGCAAGAATAAACTTACAAAAACTCTTAAAAGTAATAAAAAATAGATAGACGCGAATATTTAGGTACTACGTATCGTTGGGGAGGAAACCAACGAAATATTCGTTTGGGGCAAACATGGTGACAGTGAAGTTAAGATAGTTTTTTGAGATCGCACCGTTGCTGACCAACGGTTTGAAGCTAGTGCGAACGCAAGCCGAACACATAAATATAGAGGTAAGAGGGGAATGAGGAGACGACAACGGGGGCGGTTCAGCGCACGCGCTCAAACCGTGATGACGTGAAAATACGTAAAACAATTTTTTTTACTAAAAGTTAAAACGGAAACTAAAATAGCGTCTGTCGTAAGTTGGTGATGTCTGAATTTCATATTTTACTTTTATGAGGCTTTTCAGACAAGAGCACCTAAGATTGACATTGTAGGTATTAAGTGCTTTGGGATTTGTTGTTGTCGAGTAACATCATCATTTATATTTCCTTTTAAAGTTACATTTGCAAATTTACAGAATGTAAATATAAAATATTCTAATACCTGGTTACTTAGTCTTACAAATTTTCCGTTCTGTATTAAAGCTAAAGCGCCCCTGAATAAGTAGGTACATTTTAAGCAACAATACCCTGTTTAACTTCGCCGTAGTTGCGTATAAAGAGGCGTAGTTATTTGCTAAAACATTTCACAATTTTTTGATGTGTGATTCACTGCTTCAGTTAAACATGCTGAAACACAATAACGCGTCATAGAAAGCAAACATTCAAATTCACCTACTCGACTAGTGTTGTAACTTGAAAAAAAAAACCAAACGTTTTTTTTATTTTCACATTTTTCAAAAAAAAACATGAAAAAACACAGCGCCCTGGTTTTTTTTTCTAAATTTGGTTTTTTTCAGAAAAAGTAAAATGGAATAACTGAAATAAAATAAGATGCTAACTTTTGTTGTAAGAATATATGTATGTGAATATTTTAATTAATCAATTAATATTTATATAGATATTTATTAAAAAATTAAATTAAATTTATAAAAATAAATTACCATGTAATTATAACAAAAATTTAATCTTCATTTGTGGTGTTACTAGTGTTACTACTGTTACAGGTGTTAACAACAAAAGAGGAAATGTAGTTAAATAATACAATTGTCATATTTTTATTTTCATACTTTTAGGAAAAAAACGTACTCCAGAAAAAAAACGGTTTCTTTCACGTTTTTTTTTCACCTCAGAAAAAAAACAGGTTTTTTAACAACACGATTTACTCGACTAAATCTATGTCTATTATAAGATAGCGGTGTTAAAATTACATATTTCGCGACAACTTGATCTTAGTTAAAAAAAAAACAGTGTAGCTTCTATTTACAAGTGACTCTAAAAAACAATGAAAATGTAAGTAACAATCTAAAATTTATTTCACCGAATACTAAAGAAACGTGATGAAACTTCTTACAAAAGTTTTTTAAAATATTAAACATAACTCTTAACGCCATCTAGTCAGTTCCGTATGAACTACAACCAATACCATCTATCTCATTCGTTTCATACTATCAACAGAAAACAGCACTTGGAAGTTTTTAAGGCATTCACTAGATGACTCTGCCAGAATGTCCATTTCCGTTTTCCACTCCTTTCCGGTAAAACTTCAAGTACTTATTTCAAGAAATACGAATCAAACAATTGAGTACATCGTTGTATAGCAATTCAACTATCATTATTTTAATCATCTAGATAAATTGACGACGATAAAACCCTATTAGAAATCGCCATTGAACTTAAGTCATGAAGCACTTCTCACGTATTACAGCGATTATGATTATGGGAAATGTATGTGTAAAACGATTTTTTTTTTAAATTTGTAAAGTACTTAAAAATAATTGCGCACACGGATGATTGTCCCATCTGCGAGTACATACCGATATATATATATAATCGTTGTTCTATTATTAAGAATGATTCCAATATTCATTCATTCAAAGGTCAGAGAGGAAAGTATTCTTGAAAATATTTTTAAATTGGATAACAGCAGTTTTACCAATTTGTGCAAAATTCAAGACCGTTTTTATTGTGTTTTGGCTGTTCTGACATTGTCTCCCTAAACTTTTCCATGCAGAGTTCAAGTCAAGGTGTGTCATGTAACATTAAACAATATATCGGTGATTGTAAATAACTAGGTACGTAGATAAATATTGGTAAAGAGCTCGATTGATGGGTGTTGGCGCGTCCGGTGTCCTCCGTACATATTATGTGCATGTAGGGCAGCATTATTCAATTCACTGCATGAGGAACGCGAGCACTTGTTAACGGAATACAGTCGCAGTAAATACTGGCTGGAATCTTATTAAGAACGGTTTTCATACCTACTACAAACATTGTTTCACGTGGATACTACATTCGACATTTTATGGAAATGATAAATGTGAAGAAAGATTTAAATAAATATTAATAAAGATTGATTGTGGTTCTTCGTGGGGATATCTGTCTTAGGAATTAGTGGTACCGTTTCATTGTTTTGACGAATTCAATTGTAATTTACTTTCTTATTTTAATATTTCCCACTGTACTACACATTGTAGTGAACAGGAAGAGAACAAACATATCGCAACTTCGAGTCCCGGTAGGACCAATTAGGGAAATGATCTTTTCTAATTTAGTTCTGGTCTGGGTGTTCTTGGAACTGCCCCAGAGTGAATTCCATAACTCTGATACTCATAGTACAGGGATTATTATTATTATTATTAACACCCTAAGTTGAGGTAGTAGGTTTGACACTGGGGGCACGTTCATTATCTCCATACCTTCAAACATAATATTTGTTGTTATAATACTAAAACGTGCCTTTGTACGTGTGAGTAATGATGCAGCTTACCAGTTAGCCGTTTTCGTTCGACAGGT
Source organism: Hyposmocoma kahamanoa (assembly GCF_003589595.1). Classification (NCBI taxonomy): domain Eukaryota; kingdom Metazoa; phylum Arthropoda; class Insecta; order Lepidoptera; family Cosmopterigidae; genus Hyposmocoma; species Hyposmocoma kahamanoa. The sequence goes on from NW_020654466.1 coordinate 4,262,271, forward strand.
CACAAAGTGTTTTCACAGCTGTTAACTAAACAAATAAGCGACACAAATACGAGTGCCACTGCAGTTTTGTTCACGTTACAAGGTTTTACGTCTTAATACAGGGTAAACTAGTGTTTTTTACTTTTATACACTAGTGATTGGGACAGTTTGGTACGTATCAAAGTGCTAGGAATTAGTTATTTTGTGCGAAAAATATAAAACTGTTCATTGTTCAACAAGTCATTGTAAAGAGGTGAACTAGTGACTTTTGCGCTATAGTCAGCTCTTCCTCCTGTATTTCTACTTCCAAGACTACATTACAAAGATCACTTTTCAAATGGTGCCCTAGAAAGAAGTCTTGATAGATCAACTGCGGAGGCACATATAGCGACATACTTAATGAACAGTTGATCACCTAGTGCTGATAATACGAGGCAACCAGGAATGGCACACTACGTTGATTCACTCATTCTAAGTGCCCCAAGCGATGTATCAAAGTACCCCACAGTTGGGGCAGAATTGGACAATTCCCATTTCTTGTTAAAATCAAAATTTTTCAATTATTCAATGCTATTTATCAAAGAAGAGATTAAATTAGTAATGTTTATTAGTTATATTATCAATTAGGTAGAAAAAATATTCATTATAATTTCATTTAGTAGCCCAAAATTATAGTTAAAAAAGTGTACGAATCTGCCTCGCTTTTCCCTATTTAGATGTTAGATATGCATTGCGAATTAATTTTCTTTTGATGTGCGATCAGTACTTCTGTTGGGGAGGTGGTTTATTTGGCTGTGAAAAAACTTGCTTTTTTGGTGAGCGGTTAAATACTACCCTTTTAAAAATGCATTTTATTCGGATATAACAGCGACACATTATGTATGTATGCTTATTGCTTATTGATGTAATATAACGATATAAAAGAGCGCTTCAAAACTGCTCAGTGGCTGTAGTCTTGTACTTCTTCCGACATCCGTCCAAAACAATTACTGTCAAACATTGACTTACAAATAAATGGACGACGGGTCTAATACAAAAACCAAGAAAAAAATGTCCCAAGTCAACCTATTCGAAATTCAAATTGTAATGTCATCGCAGTATCGCGCTGTCTGTCGAACAAATGAAGACTAAAGCGGAGTTTGGCGCTCTGTATACGATTTTAGCGCCTTACAAGTGCGGACACTTTTTAGCGCGGATCCGACGTCCATATAATTGTAAGTCAATGCTGTCAAATAAGTAATAATCGACCATATCTAAAGGCAGTGTCAAGTATGAAGGTTCATTCGCATCATGCTTCTTGTAGGGACAGACGTCTGACGGAGAACGAGAGTACCTACAGGGCCGGTTTTAACATGTTTTCGGTAAGTTTAACAGTCACTGTTTCGCCAGAGGTGCGACATTATTTGCATGTGGTTACTCATTAACTACAAATCGGTGATGTTATTCACGATAACACAATACGATATCTTCTGAGTCAGGGATCATCACCTAACCTCTCCGGAATAAAACAGCTACCAGGGGCCTAAATAAACAAGCCTCGCATCGGCTTGGTTGAGAAATGTTTCATTCAATTTAGTAGTTGGTATTGAACAAAAAATATCATGCATAGTGCATTTGCTGCTTACCTTCTACACCGGGTTAGGGAGTTACCATACTCATGAACGCAGAAAGGTCTTAAGCCGGTCAGAAGAATCCTTAATTCCAAACTATTGTTTGCGAAAAACGCGCAACTGCTCTACGTGAAATATAACATATAATACCATTTTTCTTCTACTGGTTTTGGAGGCTTTTTGTTCCTATACAAATTGACACGATTCTAGAGTATTGTATCACCTCTTTGTTATAACAAGCGTACGCTAAAGGAGTTATCATATATCATATTATTTGTTCATCAAATTCCTGTCGTTTCCTTTGTCATTGAAACAAAGGTGTTTTTTAAGCCCACAGATCTACTTTATTCAGAATATCTATGCTACAGTGATTTTTAGATTTTAGTTACCAAAAGTGTTGATGAATCGTTTGCCAGAACAAACGATGTGAATATGCACACAATAGACAAAGAATCAAACTACTTATATTCTGATTTAGGTACGAGTTTTCGTTTGACACTAGGAAATTATCAAGAAATATTTCTAAATATGTCTTATCCTTTGTTGGTACTTAGGTACGCGGTGACGGTCACATAATTAAAATAAAGATTCTTTTATGGGGAACTGTATATGTTTTTACAATAAGATTCCCGAATATATTAACATTATCATTTCCTAAGTTTAAAACTTACATTAAAAGTATTTTAATTGATAAGTCATATTACAAAATTGAATAGTATATGTAAGATAAAGATGTATAAAAAGATAACATGAGTCTAGATTCCACACAATTACGATTCAAAGTGTATTCTGACAGTAAATGTATTATAGCATTAAGAGCAATCCCTAGAGTTTCTTGCTCGATTTTCTCAGAAAGGTCAGCGTAGTGAACGAGCAGTAGCTTAAAAAATTACGTTTTGAAGTGTAAAAAATTTACCTATGGAATAAATGATTATTACTTTGGCTTTGAAAAATAATAAAAATATAATATATAATATATATTTTTCAACCCACCTACGTGAAATAAATTACGTGTGAAATATAAAATTTCAATTTCAGTTTGTGTAAGAAATAAATAAATTAGTGTTAAATAAAAAAGGTAAAACAAGCGAAAATGTTTTGCACTAAAATAGAAAAAAGAAACGATATACGTGGGTCTCCGTTTGTCATAGCTGATTATCTTCGAACGGTAAGATAATATCGTACCCTTGGTAGAATAAAGCCCTATGTATATCATACGTCAAAAATGCTTTTATCACATGAAAGTCGTAAAAATAATACGCACTGCTTAAAATAAATTATGTAGGTGTGAAATTTTATAACTCTCCTATTTATGACCCTATACAACCTCAAATGGCTTTGGTTGACTCCGCACAACAGTGAAAATGTTGAATCAAAAAGAAAAAAATATATAGTAAAATTGAGGACATACCTACACTGATTAGTATACGGTCTGAAAACGCGATTACTAAAAATGTTCACTCACAAATTTGAATTCGAACTGAGCTACTATCGACTCTTAAGCATAAAAAGTTATCGATTAATGTCATTCGAAGAAAATGGCTGAAAAAAGGGTAATTTCAAAAATGTGACTTTTTCTTATTTAAGAGCTAGCCTGGTCGATGGAATAATCGCCCACCATCTCTGTTCAGCGCCCTAACTTTGATTTTCTGATTCAACCCGACATTATGTTTTGCTATTATCTCATTTAAATAACTTCGTCTCGGTCATCCTCTGCCTCTCCTTCCTATCAATTATCTCTTCTATGATGTTTCTAAGAAAACTACCGTGACGTATCAGATGCGCAAACATTATATACTACATCAAAGGGCTCAACACTAATTTTCCCCGTATTTCTCAATGCTGCAGAGACATAGACGCTCCGTGAAATTGAGAGGAAGAAGATAGATGCTCTGGAAATGTGGTGTTGGAGAAAAATGCTTGGAATATCGTAGACAGACTTTCGTTCATACGTCTCCATAATCCTAGATTTCGGCTTCAAGCAGCGTCTATCTGCTGTGGTACAATACACACTTGCATCCACTTGAATCCATAGATAACGTGACAATTACTTTTTTCCCTTAGAACGGGACGCCAGTAAAATTAATTATTTGTTTTAAAAATAAAACACCATGTTTATGATAGTTACGAAATGTTTAATGATGAATGATTTAAAAAATTAAAAAAATAACTAATCTTGTGTAGTCTGTTGGGCTGGCTTATATTTTGCGCTTTCACGCCATTATTTTTTTCAATTTATTGTGTGTCCTGTTTTGTATTTTGGGGACAGCGGTACACAAAGATTAAAAGCAGGACCGTTCCGCTCGAAGCCCCATGTATAGCCCCACGTATGGTCACGTTATCCATAGAGCGTCGTAGTCGCAGTAGAGCTCCTCGTGAAAGAGTTCGTCCAGGGGAGTACTGCCACCTTTATTTCTTCCGCCAAGCAGTAATGTTAGCATTACTGCGTTCCGGTTCTGAAGAGTAAGGGTGCTGAAAAAAATTACAGGCACTTAGGACTTGTCAACTTATCGGGTTTCGGGCGCAGTGGCAGTGCCCCGCAGATCTTTGTAATTTAAAGCTCTGAATGACACTGCAAGTGTTATGGATAGGCCTGTACCTTACGATTAGGCGCAAGAGTTGTTCGTCCCGTCACTTGATATTACAAAAAAAAGAAGTCTTGTCGTACACGGCAGAGTAGAGGGCACTAGACTGCGCGAAAGGTCACCAATGCTATGGACCGATCAAATAAAGTCTGCAGTAGGTGGCCCTTTGCATGCGTGCACGAGGGAGTCCACTAACAGGGAGTGATGGCAAGATATCGTGAAGCGCATCACATCAGGCCCTAACAAACATACTCCGTGATGACCACGACCGCTCTGTCGAGAATGCAACGAAAAGAAGAGAGATATCAAAGCTGCGAAAAGCTATACATAGTAGAGAAGCGTTAAGAAAGAATTATAATCGTAAGTAAACTTGGCATTGTTTTCAATAGAGCGAAAATTGCGGAAATTACTCTTGTGGCAAAGCATTTGACGCTTAATGTGTTATTTTTCATGGGCAAATTGACGATTGTGTGGAAAACGTAATTCATAAACAAAAGTACTTACCTGCTTGTCTACTAGTCACTACGTTAGGCACCTTATTTATATAATGTGACTCTGAACGTGACTTTGAATTCTAATTACTTATACAGTTTTTTATAAAGAATGCAAAAAGTATAAATTAAATTATTTATTTATAGACTGTTATTTAGTTCCATAAAACATTATACAAAACTTTTTAAATTCTGAATCACAGAGCCAAATTGAAGGATTATTTCATCTTCGAAATGAAAATCAATAGAATTTTATTTTCTCTACGTAGAATGTAGAATTACGAAACATTTACGACGATTTTCTTTGACAATAAAAACAAGGTGACAATCAGTACACAATACTAAAAAAACCGACCTCAAAAGTTCATGGAATCACATTAATTTGTCAAGATTCATTAAAATTGTTTACCGGAAAGTGTGCGAAACCGGAAGCATCCCCTAGTTTGCCACCCTTAGAGGTGGAATATTTTCTTCAAAATTAAATGGGACCACTACCGACGTCCTCTTTCCAGCAAGAAAGAATCATCAAAACCGATTCACAAATTTTTATCGTGTAACACACATACAACAAAACGTACAGTCGAATTGAGAACCTCCTCCTGTTTTTGTAGTCGGTTAAAAATTAACAGCTATTACAGTCAAGAGCACGTTAAGCTTGGCACTTTGTACTTTGGACCGTTCTTTTCGAAAGCGGCATAGACTTGGATTTAAATCTTAAGCGTCAAGCTGTACCTCAGTAATATCTCCTCAATTCATAAAATACAGCAGCATTCTCTTTCTAGCTTTTTTCTACGGATTTTGAGACGCTCTTAACATAAGTGTCATAGAGTTTAATTGAAATTAGAAATGCAAAACTGTACTTTAGTAAATACAAATGCCAGTTTCATTGCATGTAAGTCCGCAAAAGAATCAAAGTGCTTTTTTTCTATTATTCCAAATGAACAATGCAGACGAAACACAGTGACAGTCTGCCCTACTTTACATTTAAACCGTTGCCTCATGCATCCTTTAGAATACCATACTGTCACCAACAACATAAGTAGCGAGTATTGAGTACTAAACTACCCACTTACTTTGTCATTTTGTAACTGTCACACCTTTTCTAAGAATAGTTTAAGAGTTGTTTTTTCGTAACTTGACTTATTCACAAATTAATTACGCCAAAAAAAACTAAATTATTTTCAACGACTGAAAATAGTAAAAAGTCATAAAAAATACATTGTGCTATTAATTCGTGAGGTTTTAGCTTTAATCAGACTTGGTTACTTGATTAAAATTTATTGGATAACTTAGTTTATTGTTTGTTAATACAATGGGAACGGTATTGTATAGGTATGTTCGCAAAAAGAGACAAGGTTTTTGCACATTTCTCATATTTTTTAAACGGTGTGCCTACTATATTATCAAAGGGTGTACTAAGCAGGGTTTGAATTGATAATTATCACTATAATTGTCTAGATAAATGTACCTTGATAATTATTTATAAAATTAATTGGAACAAGAAAATATTTGTATCCGAGACGCATGTGTCAAAAATAAATCACAAACCAAATGGTTTTCCCAAAGATTTTTCTTCGAGTTTTAAACAAACTCGAAGAAAAATGTTTAACTAAATGTTCACTTTATCTCACTTCTTGCCATTCTGAATAAACAATTAAAGAGACAGAACTATGAATCAGCATGGATAATTATCGTTTATATATCGGATAATCATCATGGCAATTATTAAAGAAAATATCTTAATGGTACGAAATGTAACGAATTGACTCAACGAGGAAGAAAAGGCGGAAAAGACAATTTTATCAAGAGTTTTTTGTGTAGGGGAGACCGGGGCTGGTAGTTCCCGGGGTAAGTTGTTCTCACAGCCATAACTTTGCAAGGAAAATATATAGCAATACATGTGAAGCACGTCGTTAAAGCGTCAGGTGATGCGTCTTGTCGGCAGCCATTTCAGTTATTCTGGCGACGACGGAAGTGTGGCTATGTGCGTGGAGCTGTCAAAACATCGCGTTAGTACATTTGTTTAAATTTTTTGGTCTGTCTTTCTTTATTATGGGCCGATTTATACGTAACTTTTCTAAATTGTAGTGACATTAGTAAGGAATCTTATTGTTTGAGTATTTTTT
>NW_020654466.1:4269461-4344231 GCF_003589595.1 Hyposmocoma kahamanoa
CTTACATTTTACATTCCCCATTCGAAATCCGTTCACCTTTTCTTTCATAGCTAAATCGTATTACGACGTTGGCGGTCTCATCTGTAAAAACAAGCAATTCAAAAAAGTTACTCCGTGACTAACTTTTTTTAGATTTTTGTTACATTTTTAAGAAATTTCGCTTAAGTTTTATTATATTTTCAGTATCTTTTATTTGTTACCTTTATAGGCTTTAGAGCCAATTGTCACTAAATAAATACTATTAACTATTGAGCGTTTTTTGAAAATTTTAGTTCGATTTCCCAATCTTTATAGTATTGTTGATAAATTATTGGCATGAATGTTGCAATTTTTAAATGGAATTTTAATTATTTTATTAATTTTATTGACCGAAAATAGTAAAATAACTTTTAAATAGTGCCAAATTTGACTTTAATGCAATCAATGAAAATGTACGAATACAAGACACGTTCCAATTATGTTATTATATTATAAACTCACCCCATTAATTTCAATGATAATGACTAGAAATCAATGTGATTTTGTTGTACGATAAATTGTAAAGTATGATTGAAAATATCGGCATATTACAAAACAACGTAATAAGTATAATCAAGAATACAATTAATAAAAAATATAAGTATTCTCATTTTGAACACAATCGGTTATAGTGTTTGAACGCTCCCAGGATAGCACACCTGTCTATTTCTTTCATACGATTTAGTCTTAGACTAGGGAAACTAATATTTTTTTCCATCCTCTAAGGATTTAGTAGATATGTAGATCCATTTCGCTCTTGTTAGATGTCAGCTAGACAGCCAGAAACGATAATTAACGTTTAAAAAGTGAAACTCTTCATCCGGCCATTCCATTCCCGTTCAACTTTGTGGTAGGTCATGACACGAATTTAAGCAATTCAGTTTTACTATGCCAAGTGAATTGCGTGGAACTTTTCTGGCTGCTTTATAAGCTCATAGTTGGCCCCGGGCCGAAACGATGGTTTGTCGGATTGAAATCGCTTAAATTTGTTTAAAAAAAAACAAAAATACGCGATTTAAATCCGGAAAATTAGTTTCATTTCCTAATCATACGTATATTATAATTGAAAACAAATTCAGCAAAGAAATTATCCGTTCAAATTAATAACCACGCACATCATGTGAAGTCATTAGGCATCATAAATACGATCACGCTATTTTTTCGTTAATACGCCTTAGTACTATCTTTTTTACACAAGACATTATAATTCTCTCATCTGAATACCATTATCATCAGTTCAAGGCAATGTCTAGGCGATCGCGTGTCTCAGTCCGACTCGTCGCATGACCTTTTAAAAGTCTTAGTCTAATAGTCTATCTACATGCTTAGGCATTCGAAATTTAGGGTGGGATATTACAGAATCTCATCTAATGATCAACGAATTACGGATTTGAGTAGGTAGGTGTCTCTGACGATTGAGAAAAAAAGTAATAAGCTAATAAGTTATTTGTTTATGTAGTAGATAATAAAATTCATTATTTTTTGCCTCAGAACGGGACGCCTGTAATTTTTTTTAGATAAATACCAAGTGACGGGACGAACAAGTTTTGCACCTGGTGGTAATAACACTTGTATTGCCCCTCAGAACTTTAAATCGCAAAATTTTGAGGGGCACTGTCACTGCGCCCGTCACCCTGAGACATAAGTTGACAAGTCCCTTGTGTCCGTAATTTCTCCAGCGTCCTTACCTTCAAAACCGAAACACAGTGATGATCACATTACAGCTTGGCGGCAGAAATAGGTAACGCGGCAGTACTTCCCCGGACGAACTCTTCCAGAAGGAGCTATACTGCTACAAAATTATTGTTTTTAAAAATAAAACACCACGTTTACGACAGTTATGAAATGTTTAATGATTTAAAAAAATAAAAGTGTACTAAAAATGATTAACGATCAAAACTTTTAAACAAGAACTAATATTGTGTAGTCTGGTTGGCTGACTTATATTTTACGCTTTCGCGCCATTTTTTTGAATTTGTTGTGTCCTGTTTTGTCAACGCGGGACATTTTTAAGTATTTTGGGGACAGCGGGACACGAAGCTTAAAACGGGACTGTCCCGCTCAAAGCGAGGCGTATGATCACGTGAGCAATAATGCATTTAAAGATGTTTAAAAAAGTTGCTTGCCATGCCTAGGAAAAGAACCAACCAAATATGAAAAAAAATCTGTAATCCTATGATGCCGATCGAAAGGGTTAATTATAAAGATTATATTAAAATGTAAGTATAAATAAAACAACGCACTTACATAATAGTATGTATAACTTGTGAATACACTTTACATATTTATAAAGCACTTCATATTTTATGACATAAGTTCCAAGGTCTTAAAATAGTAACGACCTTACTCTGCAGCAATGTCAAGGTGCGATACGAACGCATAGTCCTAAATATGCTTAAACAAGGTGATTCACGTTAATTTATGGATTGGCTAATAACCGTGCTCAATCGAGTTAGCTCAACAAAGATAGTGAACCATTCTCATCAGTCCTTGAAAAAGTCTTCCCAGGTTGTTATTCCTTGTTCAAATAATAAATAGGCTTTGTCTATGGTGCTGGGTGTGCGCCGCACAATGGCGCAGGGTCTCCAACCGGGTAACAGACAGAGTTACGAAGTTCTAATGAGTACGAGTGAAACAGTAATCACAGTCTGAAAATAAATGAATAATATTTATTTGCTTAAAATGTGGCTTAAAAAACATGTACACAATATACCAGAACATAGTCGAGTATTACTTATTTGACAGTACGTAATTGTTTGGAACAGATGTCCCATTTCTCATATTTTACTGATATTGGCATGCTAATCATCATCACTGGCTACGGTCATCAACATTGTGGCAGTTCAACAATTGTAAAGCAATTCCTATTAGATATTAACGGAGATATTGACATAAATATGCTAGAAGCTATTACCATTGTCAAATTAAAAAAAGTTGCATACATTGTCGAAGTTGAGATAAATTCAAATTGTTCATTTCAGATCATGTTAGTAATGAAAATTGTCATAATATTCAATTGAATCAAATCTACAATACTACGCATATGACGATTAAATAAATTAAATCAAATTATCAACCACGTCAAACTGTAAATTAAATGAAATTGAAACATTTACATTATATTATAAATCGGGCGTCTGGAACCAATGTGAACTCGATTCCAGTGCTCCCACGTGTTGCAAGCGGGGTACTCCCAAATCACTTGTCTGTGATTGAACCTCAAGATTGACATAGGCACATGAAATTCAAGATAAAGACGATACGACGAAAATTTTCTATACTTTTAACTGACTTCAAAAAAAGGAGAAGTTTCTCAATTCGACTGTATTTTCTTATATTTTTTTTATACATGATAGGCAGATGACTCCACTCCACGTGATGTTAAATGGTTAAATGGAAAGTGGAATCCAAACGTGAAGGAACCTTGTGCACTGTTGACACAATTACCGCTCTAGTCACCCTGCATACCTATAAGGTGCCTCTTCGCACCTCATTTGAAGGACCCCATATCAAAAGACGGAGGAAATACGTGCGTAAGAAGGGAGTTCTCTTTGTCGACTATGCGACAAAGGAAAGTGTACCACCAAACCTGTGTGCATGTTATGCAATTACTCCGAAATTTGTGAATTGATTTCAATGACTCTTTCTTATTGGAAAGAGGGTACCACAATAGTGGCCCCATTCAAAGAAAATATTCCACTTATAAGGGTGGCAAATTAGAGGCTGAATCCGGTTTATTGGATTTCACCCACTTTCCGTTAACTAATTTCAATAAATTTTGAATAATGTAACTCTACAAACTTTTGTGGTCTGTTTTTTTTTTTTAATAAAAAAGTAATAATTATTTGTAATACTGAGCAATGTAGACTACTGGTACATGATGTTGATGAATAATCCTCGTAACCTAGTCCATTATATTAAAATAACAATGCGTATTATATTATGATTATAAGTAAGATATTCCGCCAAAGCCATCTTTTCATAATAAGCGGCGATCGAGACAATGAACACCAATAAAATCATGGAAGGCATGGAATCAGACACATTGTTATCATAGTGCATGCTATACACCTGGAATGCTATACAGAGAGAGTATACTGGACAAAGAAGTGTAGTCATATTTCCGTATATAAGAGTGTGCTTGGAATTGAACGATAAATGCCTCTACAAACATTTTGTCTAGCAATGATAGATTTGTTAGTACAATGGTGTTCCGAATAAACTTTTTATTTTGCACCCTTGGTGTAATAAAGCCACATCAGCAAAATTACAACATTTCATTAGGTTTATAGATTTTACGAATCAAATTAGTCGATAATTTTTATGCTTAAATAAGACAGAGAGTTATAAAATTTCACATATCGTCGCCTTAGAGTGAAAACTTCGCTTACGCGTTTTCGCGTAGTTCGTTTTTACTGATTTTTGTTGAACTTTATAAAGATCTTGCTCAAATATATTATTAAAGTAATATAGTATTCTGAAACAAGTAATTTAAGTAACTAACGTATTTAATTTTGTGTATCCTATCATCAGATCAGAAGATCATTTATCCTATGTACAATTCCCGAAAAACCAGTAGAACAATCAAAAGTTTGGCATAGTCATTTACAAAGTTACTTACCACTTCAAAGTGTGATACGCCACAACACAAACCTGAATATGAAAATAAAACGCGTCACGAGAGTGTTCTCAAAACAAATTCACGTGTTTTAAGTTGTTGATCTTTCTCAAGATTATAATACTGAAGTCTATATAATTTTCTCAAAATATAGTCCATTATTAATTTGAATTATTCATTCTGCAACTTGCTTCACACATATATTATATATGTGAAATACTTCCAGGCATACAGGCCGACAAAAAATAATCTAATTAATACAGGAGAGCTTAAGCGACATCTTAAGATTCCAGTGTCGTCAATAAAAGATTGAAGCTATTTCTTGATGCAGGACGTAGAATATACGGCCTAGATATATGTCCAACTCGAATCCCATTCGAACTAATCTGTAAGCAAACACTTGAGATTTCGGTATCTAAGTATTTATCAGTGTAAATCTCTATATGAGTGTCGGATTTCACGTGAATGATAAATGAAACGGTTGTTTCAACTTCTCTATTGTTATCTATCACTGTACATGGTGATCGTAAAACCAGTAATTAATAGTGGTCCAATTGTTACCAATAAAACAATTACTTATTTTAACAATTCATGAATATTTTAAAGTGTGAGCGGGCAATTTGGTAAGAACCGACCACTTTTTTTCGTGGGCCACACCACACCGTGGTAAGAACCGACCACGGCCAACGACGTCCTAAAGGCCAGGTGAAGTACCCTCACCCAATGAGCGTATGTGAAAGCTTTGATGCGTGTTGGTGAGCCGAATGTAAAGATCGTACCAAATGGAAGGCAGAGTTCTCTACCTCTACAAATTTGAAAACATTTTATAAGAAACCAGTGTGCTCTTCAACTATAATTCATATCTCTTTTTCCAAACTACCAGAGTTTAATTTCAATTTCGCGTTAGGCCTTATTTGAGCCTTTCTTTGGAGCGGAAATTTTTGATTATTCCAGTAGGCTTAGTATGAGCCTGAAGACAAAAGTTATCTCGTCTTTGAACTGTCAATTTTTTAAAGATTTTCGAAATAAAATTGACAGTTCGAAGAAGAGATAACTTTTGTTTTCGGGATCATGCCAAACCTGCAGGAAGTTTCCAGAAGTTTTTTCTCGTATTCTAACTGGAAAACTTACGTACATGTGCGAAGGAATATTCTTGAAACAAATGGATTGCCCGACGTGGAACATCTCATCGCCTTCCGATCTTACGCCTGTAATTACGTGGTTTTATCTTTCCATTTACTCCGGAACAAAGACAATCCTACGATCTGTGAGTATAGGCATTTTATTCTTCTTGTCGTGTCAATGACAAAAAACAATAATGTATCAAACGGGAGTTTCAATGGTTTCCACATACATCTTCCTTAGCCAGCAGATTAAGCTCTGCTGCATACGCAGTACGCAGAATACGTGAGCTTACCGATGTTAGTTCTGCTAGACTAGTTTACTTTAGTTACTTCCATAGTATAAATAATGTCCTCCGGGATTGTCATGTGGGGTAAAGCGGTAGATATACAAACCATATTTTCCTTGCAAAACGAGCGATTCGTTCTGTGTACCGTTTAGGTTCTCGGGTTTCTCTCAGAGAAAAGTTTAAGAAGACAGGTATCATGACTGTACATCACAGCACTTTTATTCAAATATTTTGTATGCCCGTAACAATATACGTAATTTCAATAAGAAAGAAGATATCCATAATATTAACCTTAGAACTAAGTCCAAACTCATGGTACCACAATTTCGTTTAACTAAGGTAAACGATTCTTTTATGGGGTACTGTATACGTTTTTACAATAAGATTCCGGAGAATATATTAAGATAATTATTTCTTAAGTTTAAAACTGACATTAAAAGTATTTTAATTGAAAAGTCATATTACTAAATGGAATAGTATATGTTAGATAAAGATGTATAGAAAGACAACATGAGTCTAGATTCCACACAATTACGATTCAAAATGTATTCCATAGCATTAAGAGCAATCCCTCGAGTTTCTTGGTCGTTCTTCTCAGGGAGGTCAGCGTAGTGGACGAGCAGTAGCTTAAAAAATGACTTTTTGAAGTGTAAAAATGTTAGCTATGGGATAAATGATTATTTGACCTTGACTTTGTTAAATTTTTTTGGGCCTCGGATAGGGGTATATATCCGTTGCCTTTAACGGACCTTTGCAGATGCAGCTGGCCTGGCACAGTGGGCACGAGAGCAGGTGAGACATATTTTATGTAGGTTATCCGCATGCACAAGGGAATTGTGTCGGATTGATTAAGCCCCATTTCGTTATGTCTCTACATCATTGGCCAACTTTGTCCTGAGACGCTTCAGACACATACACATTGAACAATGCAACTCGTGTCCGGGGAAAGACTTTAAGCCGGTGATAAAATCAATAAAAACAGCGAGTTTAACTTGCCAAAGTTTGCGTCTCGCGTCTGTTAGCACCGAGAACACGCAATGATGTTCTGTAGTTTAAAAACAAAACCTTTTACTTTATACCATATCTCATTTATCAGTAGTGAATACGTGAGATCAAACAAACTATTCTACAGGTAAGCCCAGATTAGGTATTGTAATTCTTAATATCTTTAAACATTAAACATTGTATTTTAATACAGTTACAAAGTAGTTAATTTTCCTTAACTGTCTATTAGATTTATAAATACTTAGGCAGAGTAATTGTCATCATCATTATCAATCCATATCATCATCAAACTTAAGACTTATACTCTTGTCGGTGGAGCATTTTCCAGTAATCTCTCTTATAAGCCAGCTCCTTGACCTTCTTATTTGACACGACACCGGCCTTTCCTTTATTTGGTCTATGTAACTGCGCCTCAGTCGATCTCTTCCCCTCTTCCCCTCGATGTTTCCCTCCAAAATGGTCTTGAAGAAGTTGTCGTGTCGTATCAAATGTGCAATCATTTTCCCGCGTCTATACTCTATAGTATTCAGGACCGTTCTTTTCTCGTTTACCATTCTCAATACTTATTAATTGTTTTTTTTTTCTATCCAACTATGCAATTCATTCTCCTCGAACACCACATCTCAAAAGCTTCTAATCTGTCCCCATCTCTTTGTGTCAGTGTCCATGTTTCACATCCATAAAGTGCAATACTCCAATCCATCAATCTGTCTTCTATCTTCTTCTTATTCTGTCTTCTTCTTGTCTCTCTTGTCTCTAATATGGATTGAAAGTTTAAAACGAAGAAGAGGTTTAAAGATTCTACAAACGAAATTAGTTGTTAATGGCTTTAGTTGATTCCGCATAACGGTGAGTGTTGAATCAATCAAAAAAAATATATAGAAAAATTTATGATATACACTGATAAGTATACGGTGTGAAAACACGATTCCTAAAAATTTTCGCGATAGGGAAAAAACACAAAGTTACCTCGAAATTTTACAAGAAAACCGCTGTGTTCTATGTACTTTACATATACCAATGATTTATTTTATATCAACTGAACTAAATAGAACATGGATATACATTTGAAAATGGCTTTAATTTCATTTGTAAAAAAATAAAATTTCTGAAATAAAGCCAGCGTCCAAATTCAAATTCAAAATTCAAAATAAGCTTTATTTCATAGGTAAGCATTATTATTTTTGAAATAGTCACAATGGTTAAACTCTACCGCTCATCCGTAAGGCAGATTCCCCTGAGAAGAATGAGCAAGAAACTCTAGGGGTCCCTGCCGCTCGACTCGCGCAATAGAACCAATTCAGTACGGGAGAAATTTTAATTCGAGCAGAAGTAAAAAATTTCACACATACATAATTTGTTTCATGCAGTATTATTTTTATGACTGTCATGTGATAAAAGCATTTTTGATGTATGGTCACGTATACCAAGAGTATTGTTAATATGCTACCATTCTAATATATTCGAAGATAATCAGCTGTAATAAACGGACACTGAAGTATACCGTTTCTTTTTTAAATTTGGTGCAAATCAGTAAAAAGGTTTTGAGTTTCGCTTGTTTTGCCAAGTACTCCTTTTACCTTTTTTTATTTAACACTATTTATTTTTATATCAAACAAAAACATTTCATAAACAGATTTTGTGTGTAACTTTGCATAACAACCGACACTAATAGAATGAGACCATTTTATCATACATCATCATCTTATTGTAAGCATGACTCATTGAAAAGGACACGCATCCCACTGTCAATCAAATATATAATGGAATCACTCCACTCGGAAATTTGCATACAAGTTAATAACTGTAATAAAATTGTGTTTTTTGAATCTTTTTAGCCCCCAACGGAAAAAGAGTGAAGTAATAAGTTTGAAGCGTATGTCTTTGTCGACAGTTTATCGGTTCACGGCAGCTGCCTTGTCGTTTGCGCGACAGAATCGTTGAGATGAGACTATATACAATATTATGCGTAATGTAGAAACCGACTAAATGAAATTAGTATTATTGATGAGATGAGTATTATTCTCCTGTTTGTGCATATGAATGCAGTTTCGGGTGTTAACCTGCCTTTCTAGATTCGTCACACTCGCTATTCTGACGAACGCTCTTTATGGTCCAACATTTCCCAACAATGAACTGTATTTTACAAGTAAATTTACTCGTGATAATGAAAAGTAACTACTAGTGGCATTTACTAAAGTGGTATTTTGCTAAGCGGTCAAGAAATCGTACAAGAAAGTTAGAATTTCTAATTTTCTTTTGCATCAGACAAATCATGTGTAGAAACCGCAGCAGCTGCTACCACAGCGTTCGAATGCGGTAAAACTGAAAACCATATTATGGTTACGAGGTCTTACGTCATTAAATTTTCAGATTACAGTTTTATTGCATATGTGTACCAGTAACAAATAGAAGAAGTATTATAATGTATACACACTCCGGTACATACAGGAGACGCTAATAAAATCGTAATATAGATAATAAAGTTAGTAGCAGTAGGGCTCCTTGTGAAAGAGTTCGTCCAGGGAAGTACTGCCACCTTACCTATTTCTGCCGTCAAGCAGTAATGTGAGCATTACTGCGTACCGGTTTTGAAGGATAAGGGTGCTGGTGAAATTACAGGCACATGGAACTTTTCAACTTATGCCTTTAGGGTGACAGGCGCAGTGGCAGTGCTTCTCAGATCTTTGAGATTTAAAGCTCTGAGTGGCACTGCAACTGTTATGGACTCGTGTGTCGCTTACCATCAGGCGCACGACGTGTTCGTCCCATCATTTAATATCATGTAAAAAAAATATCCTTAAAACAATGCAATGTTTTTTCAATAGTCTGGACGGTTATTTTATTTTCTTATTTAAGATCTAATTTGAAAATTAATTATCTTCCAACTAGTAATATAAACACGTTCGTAGAATGACTATAAAATCTAAGACTTCAAGACTCATTTTATAAAATCTAATTTTTTTTCATAATAGTTCAGTAAAGCTGCTATTTAATTGCTACTTTAGGTGTAATTCTTTATTGAAATATAAACTTCCCTAATTTATATACTTTTTTGTTCCATTAAGAGTATCGATGTACTACTATATATCTACATACGTAGAGCGCGTGAATTGAAAATGTATCATGTAACAAGACGATTGAGTACTTCCGAATATATACTAAATCTATGTGCGACACGATGTGGCATACCTAATGTGATCATACGTCCCGGATTGAGATCCCCCTTTTAAGCTTCGTTTCCCGCTGGTCCCAAAATACTTAAAAATGTTCCGCTTTGACAAAATAGGACACACGTGACAATAAATTTAAAAAAAAAACTTATCATCATCATCATCAACCTGCGTCACACGGACTTTCTCTCTATGGTTTGGGCAATGGTGTCCACCCTGGCCCTATGCGGGTTGGTTTTATCACGATGTTCACCATTAACGAGAGTTTGTTGCCATATCGATGGCACTTTGACGACCTCCGTGGTCGAGTGGCTTGCACACCGGTTTTCATGGTGTCGCAATCTCTGCGGTCCCGGTTTCGATCCCCGGTTGGGTCAATGTAGAAAAGCTTTTCTATATTGTCTCGGGTCTGTGTGTTTGTGGTACTGTCGTTGTTTCCGATTTACATTACACAAGTGCTACTTTAGGATCGGAGCAACGTACATACGTTGCTGTGGTGTTGTCTGATATTTATTTACCTGTAAAGGCCCCGAAATGTTGGTTTGTTTGAAAAAACACTACATTTAGAAAACTACATTTAGATTTTGGGATCGGTTTTTTTTATGAAAAAGTTATAAGATTTGTACTCGATACAGAATTATAATTATTTCTTTTTAATATGGAAAAGTGAAAAGTTTAATTTGTATTTTAAATTGACTCTTCTGTTGCAAACTGACGACTATAAATTATGCGATACTTAATTTGTTAGCACCTTAGGTGTGGTCGCTTAGGTCTTTGGTAAGGGAAAGTGCACGTAACCTCATAGTGTTTAACATTACCTTCCACGAAAGAGGTGTGTGACTGTAACACTTACCTGTAAAAAAAGAAAAACAACATATTAGTCATTAAAATACTTAAAATTGTACACAAAAACGTTATTGACAATAGATGGTTAATGGCCTTTCTTATTCATCACATGTTTCAAGGATTATTTAAATAAAACTATCGCACCTGTCAACACGTTCATTTCAATAAAAATTATACAAAAAAAAAAACCATTCACTAAGTTCAGTCAACCGTGACCATGGGACCTGTAAAGGTCCCGAAACGTCGGTTTGCAATCGCGAAAACCTAACAACTCTCATTAACTAAGTTTTTTCAGAAAATTAATTGACGAAGTTCACAAGCTTACCAACTGCACAATATACAGTTAATACTGCCTACTAAATATTCTTACGTGTTTTGTTAAGTGTATTGAATAACTGCCTTATATTCTATTACTTTTTGTGAAATTACTCCAATAGTTTGTTAAAATTATTGATACAAATATCGAACAATAAGAAAAATTCCTTAAATCCGGCTGGATTTGCACGAGAGCCTTCACCATACCGTAGCTCACGCTCTCCCAACTGAGCTACGAAACAAACCAATAGACTTTACGAATTTTTCTATATGCTTGTTGCAGATCTTTGTTTCTAGTTTTTAACGACTTTTTGCCGTAGCGCCATCTGTGAGAAATTTATGAAAGTTCTTTATTCACTCAGCCAAAGATACATTCATTACATGTCAATTAAATACCGACAAAATCAGTGTAGAATTACAAATAAACAAGTAGTACATTAAATGGTACAAAAAGTAATAGTAAATAATAGTATTATCAATTATTTTTTTATTATTAAAAAAAAATTAAATTCTATAATTAGAATTCATTAAAATTTAAAAAAGAGCACTGGATAAAGTAGCATACATTTTCTATTAAAAGCGAAAATAATTTCGAAAAAAGACACCAATTCTATTAGCACGCCTATAACAGAAAAGTTATTCCTCTGGCTTCTGCTTATTTACTGAAATTTGATCGTATAACGTTACTGACAGACAGTCATTTGCTTTGGAAAGTGGGCTACGATACCTACTATAATATCTTCCACGGCTATAGTCACTGTAGAAATCGCATACCGATATCTGTATCTACAGCATAACTGTTTTTAGAATCCCAATTCTAAGCTATGTTTCACTTATCTATTCCTGACGCACTTGCAAAGTGAATTTCACAGCGACTCATTTACTTACTTTAACGTAGTACAACTACAGATAGCACACTGCAAATAATACCTACTTAGAACATTATACATGCAACATTGTAAATTTGATATTCTATCTACGAGTAATTATAATTGTACACATCAATTATATTATAGTCGAGTCATTGGAGAAATAAACAAACGTATGGTGGGTTGCTAGTTTGATGAAATAAAAATGTATTTCTTTATGTTTTATTTTTATTTATTGGAAGACCAACGGCTATCTTACAATAAAAACTTAAATAATAAATTGAGAGCCAATTGTAGGTTCTCACCGATAGACACATTAAGTTGATATTGATGAGCATTTTATTATAACTATGCAACTAGTAAGTACGCTATACTATGACAAATTTGCAATACTTAGTAATTACCTACTCGCTACAAAACAAACTCCTAATAAGAATATCCCGGAGGTACGCACAGAAGTGAAATAAACGTAAGGGTCTTCGTAGAGGATCTAAGGGAAATCTTGGACACGAGTTCCGGGGAGTCCACGGCACCAACAACATTTTTTTCAAAAAATACTTTCTTCAATCTGACGTCGAACCTCCAGTGGCAAAAGATGATGTTTCCTACACATATCAAGATACCAGATTGACTCGTTCCGCTCCCAAGTTCGAAAGCGTAAAATCTTAATAAATCTTCTTTGCACATACGCGATAGGGCTGCAGATTTGTAATGTGAGAGGTAAAGAACCTAAAGTGACAAATAGTAATTTTCACAACAGAACGTGTTAAAGAGAATGATGCTCTTTAATAAGGCATTCAAAATCAATCATATGGTCAAATATGTTAAATAAAAAACAAACGACGATAGGACATAATGTCTTTCACCATTGTGTGATTTTTAGCATTCGAAAGCATAGCTTGTAAAAAACGTCTTAATTCCAAAATATGGACTTATCGTCCGTTACCTCTGACCCACGGATATGTTGTCTTAATGGATCAACTTCAATTACTCAATCATCAAGGTAAATTACATTTCTTTAATAAATTTTTAATCCAGAGTTTGATCACAGAAAAATTGTAGAAATAATGTGAGACTAAACGTAAGGAAATGTTAAACGTATCTATTTGCCTGATTGTGTTTCTGTTTGTTCATTGAGAACTGAGTCAAGCGCATCACAATACAATAAACATGAAACTCTTTATCTGTGTCTGCTGTATGTGATAATGGAAAGAAAAATAAAAGAATCTCAGTACAGTGTACTAAAAAATTTCAATTCATCCCCTAATTTGCCATCCTTAGAGGTTAAATAATTTCTTCAAATTTAAATGGGACCACTTCTGAGGTACAGACTTAAGATTTAAATCCAACTCTATGCCGCTTATGATAAGAACGGTCCAAAGAACAAAGTGTCAAGCTTGACGTGCTCTTCACTGTACTCTCATTCCAACAAAAAAAGAGTTATCAAAATCGGTTCACAAATAAAAAAATTCAAAAAACAAATTGAGTTATCAAGTAACATACATAGGAAATGAAACTACACTCGAGAGCAATGAATCCGGGTCACTTAAAGAATCCAAAAAATCTCGGAAAGTAAGAATGCTAGGTTAATGCAATAAATTGTATTTAATGGACAATTTAATACTCCTTAAATGAAAGTAAACAAAATATGAGTCACCATACATTTTATTTACACAAAATTACATAAAGAAAAAAAACTGCTGATCTCTCCTTAAACCAAAAATAGGAAACATGAAATTTTTGAACTTTATTACGATTTTCTTGAATTTTAATACTTCGTATTGCCTCCTCGTGCTTCCATTACTGCGTTTAGGCGGTTTGGCATGCTGTACACCAAGTTCCTTATACGATTTTGGGGAATATTATCCCATTCCTCTGTGAGAGCAATTTTGAGCTCACGAAGCGTGATTGGGGGAGGGTTTCGTTATTTTACGCATCTCCCTAGCTCGTCCCAAGCATGCTCGATCGGGTTGATATCCGGGCTGCGCGCTGGCCACTCCATACAAGTAATGTTCATCTCTTGAAGGTAGTCATTTACAATCCTACCTGTATGAGGTCGGGCATTGTCATGCATAAATATAGCATCCTCACCAAAATTGACCATAAATGGACCAACGTGTTCATTGAGGATTTCATCTACATATCTTTCGCTAGTTAAAGAGCCGTTTTCTATGATCACCAGCTCTGTGCGACTTTCAGAAGAAATTCCGGCCCACACAAGTACAGACCCACCACCGTAGGCTACTTTTTCTTCGATGCATGCTTGCTTGAATCTTTCCCCTGGACTTCTATACACTCTGTGTCTTTCATCGTGCTTGTAGAGCATAAATTTTGATTCGTCGGAGAACATAACTTTCGACCAATCTTCAATACTCCAATTTACGTGGTTCTGGGCATATCTTAGTCTTGAAATACGATGCCCACGCTCCAGTTTAGGGCCGTTTGCAGGTCTAAGGGGTTTTAAGTTAGATTCAGCAAGCCGACGTCTTACTCTCCATGCACTTGGGTTACTTCTTCCGAGGCGTCGAAACTGATTTGTGAGTTCAGCTCCTGTGAGAAAGCGATTTCGAAGCATGGTGTTTACCAAGTATCGGTCTTCTCGTGCTGTGGTACACCTAGTTCTGCCCGTTCCTGGTCTGCGTAGGTTAGAACCAGTTTCTTCGTAGCGTCGGAGAACTCTTTGTACTGTTGACAGCGACACACCGACAGTCCTGGCTGTATCGCGCTGACTCCGGCCAGTTTCCACCAATGTAAGTATTCTGGTGCATTCTTCAAGTGTAAGCGACATGATTTCAACTTAAATAATGAATATTAAGCACTATCAACATGGTTTATGTACCCACATAAATGACAGATTACAAACAAAAGCAAAAACAAATGCTGTAATTTCGTAGTTCCATCTTCGAAAGTGTTCCCTTTTCATATTTGATTTTTTTATGATATAACTTTACAATAACTAAAAAGTTCATTTAAGGAGTATTAAATTGTCTATTAAATACAATTTATTGCATTAACCTAGCATTTTTAGTTTCCGAGATTTTTCGGATTCTTTTAGTGACCCGGATTCATTGCTCTCGAGTGTATTTTTCCGGATTTAAATCGCGTATATTTGTTTGTACTGTTTGACAGTCAGTCGTGACCATGGGACCTGTAAAGGGCCCGAAAGGTCGGTTTGTTTGAGAAAACAAATATACGCGATTTAAATCAGGAAAAATAGTTTCATTTCCTATGTGTAACAATCGCAACCTAAGAACTCGATAAGAAACATACATACAAAAAAAAACCATCGAATTGACAACCTCTTCCTTTTTAATAAATAAGAAATACATTGCATACGTATCATATCTGCCACATTATCTAAGTTGGCAAACAAACGTTTAAAATTGCGAGAAACCGAAGCTTGGCAAAAATATCGAAGATCCGAGTTAATCCTCTGTCCCTTACTACATAAAACTACATAATTTTTATTTATATAATATTCAATTTAAAACTTCAAAACCTTCATGTTGTGAGACAGTATAAATATCTTATTATTATTTGGACCAAGTCTTGAAGTGGTAACATCCTGGGCAAAGGCGATTATCAATTTCTCTAAGAGACACAGTCGTTGTTTGTATAGAAACTCACATGACCTTAATCCTTTGCTTTGTCCTCTGGAATATTCCAAATTGGCTTGTTTAGTGGTACTATATGCGTTGCTAACGTGTAAAATGTAGCATCGTGGAATACATTAGTCAGAATATGAAGCAGTTGCCATGCCTTCAATTCTACGGCATTTGTGGACCGATTATGATGTTTCTTTTTTTGTTGGAAAGACCTCAGTAGTGGATGCACTTAAATTTGAAGACAATATTCTACCTTTAATGGTGGCCAACTAGGGGATGAATGACTTTTGAGGTCGGTTCTTTTAGTATTTTGTCTGAGATTATAATGTTCCTTTTTGTTAGACAGTGTTCCCACGACAACTGAACACAGATCTCCTGGAAATTGGGCTTATGTGGGTCGTAGATTTCACACGTTTTCAGGGAGAGAGAAACTTTTCCGCTACAGATCCCTTACTATGTTTTCCGTAGCATTATCTACCTATCTAAATGTTACTCCTTTGAAAGTCAACAATAATAGTTATTTTTGATATAAGTGCGGAAAGTTAGTCATTATTCACGAGTCTCGAGGCTTCTTGGCCCGAGCCAGAGGCGAGGGTCAAGACGCGAGACAAGTGAAAATGACAAATCCGCACGTGTATCAAACGACGTTTTTTAATACATTTGCGAAAAAACTACATTGAAAGTAAAATAACAGTATTTAAACAAAACTCATTTTCTGCTAGTAAATTAAAATAATGAAATACAACCACTGCAACCATTAGTTAAAAGTCTATGGAAATCTAGTTCTAACGTGCTGTTTTTGTTTATTTTCTGTAATATCGGTCTGTAACCACTTTTCTTATTATGAAGTCCTGGTACTTTTGTTTAAACTTCTTTAGGAACCCGTGCACGGTAGTGAGATACAATTTATCTTTAATACATAGAACAAATAAATATATACATAAAAATCTCGCCTGTCACCCATTCAGGGGTAGGCAGAGACTGTGGACCTCCACTCGATACGTTCATTATATAGTATTTGTAAATAAATATAAGTTTTAATGACGAATGACTTATGTACGTCATAAAGCACATAAATATTAAATAAATATACAACTTCTTTAGTTCTGTGCTTAAGATTTGAAACAACAGTAAATTTAAAAAAAATGGAAAAGTAAAAAGCACTAGTGCGAAAATTCCAACTTTCGGCACGATTTGTAGTACGAAAAATACCACGTTTTGAGCAACTGTATTAAAAAGTATTTTTCATTAAATTTTTATTGAATTGATATTCAATTATTTTTTGTGAAATTGCTCCACTAGTTTGTTATAATTATTAATACAAAGATCGAATACTTAGAAAAAATTCCTTCGATCCGGTCGGATTCAAACCGACGTCTTCTTGCATACCGTGGCAGACGCTATACCAACTAAGCCACGGAACGAACCAACGGACCTCACGAATTTTTCTATGTGCTTGCGTCGTGTCTTTATACTTGGTCTTTCAACGACTTTTTAGTCGTAGCGCCATCTATGAGAAATCTATTACAGATTTATCACTCAGTTAGTACCTTTACAGCTACCAGTCCTGGCGAGAGATATCGCTATTCACTGTATTAATTAAATTTTTATTGAATTGATATTCAATTATTTTTTGTGAAATTACTTCACTAGTTTGTTATAATTATTAATACAAAGATTGAACACTCAGAAAAACAATCAGGAAAAAATTCCTTCGATCCGGTCGGATTCGAACCGACGTCTTCTTGCATACCGTGCCAGACGCTCTATATCAACTAAGCCACGGAACGAACCAACGGACCTCACGAATTTTTCTATGTGCTTGCGTCGTGTCTTTGTACTTGGTCTTTCAACATTCAGAAAAACACTCAGAAAAAATCCGATTTCAATAAAATATCACCAATCCCACTCTTTTAAAATCCATCTATATTTCTCTATGCCAATCTATTATTACATACTGCATTTCGACATGGGGCGGTGCATGTAAACATAACATGATAAAATTAGAACGATCTCAAAGAGCTATCCTTAAAGTCTGTAACTCTCTACCTTTTAGGTTTCCATCCCGTGAGTTGTATCAACGGTGTCATGTCCTGACTGTGCGACAACTATTTGTACAGAATACCATTTTGAAACAACATATTATTCTCCCATTTAACGCATCACTTTTGGAACACAGGCGTAAACATATCTTCCCAAATAAAGCTGTATCAACTAGTTATGCTCAAAGATTTTTCAACTTTCTCGGACCTTTCTTGTATAATAAAATCAATTTCAAAAACTAAATTACGATGATACCGAAGCTCTCCTCTCCATCATCTCATAAAACTCAAGAAAAAGAAAAAAAAAAAAAAAAAAGTAATGTACCACATCCACACCCGCACGTACGCACACACACACACACACTCACCTCATCCCCACATACAGACACACACACATCCCCACACACCACACCCACCCACACAACCAGACACACACTCTCGAACAAACATACCCACACACAAATTTTGTTAAATATAATATTTAAATTTCATTCTTATGCCTCTCCGTTATGTACCTGATATGTTACTCGACACCCGGGGTGGGTCCCTGGAGACCTATTATACAGGTCTGACCTAGTTTAGGCTCCAGTCTCCCACAAATGTGATTTTTCTTTAAGTGCCTTATAGTTAATAGACATAAACTTTGTAACTTTGTGGAGAAATAAATGATTTTGTATGTATTTGTATTGTAATTTGACCAAAGTTTTATATAGTATATCTATACTTTTCTCATATTGAACCATTGACCTACCAGTGGACGAATAAAACGACCAATAAATATACATAATGATCTTTAAACCTTCCTTTTTTTATATAAAAGTCCTTGCTTTTTTAACCACAGACGTACTACATCTCTTCGAAAAAGATCAAGCACAAAAAGTTAGTAAGCAATTTTTAATATTCACTTAAAACCGACTTCACTCATTAAAAGCCTGGTTCTGCAAATACGCCTACGGTGGCGATGATGTGATAACTCATAAATGCAGAACGTGTGATGTAAAAACATCAATTGGTGCACGCATATGAGTTGGCATTGTAGCTAGCCTTTGCGAAATGAGAATCCTGAAGTCGGTCTATAAGATTTAGTATAAGAAATGTTAAAAGAAGAAAAGAAAAGGCTGTAAGAAATAAAAGAAAGGGTACAATTGTTATAATACACTCCATATTAAAGTAACTAACACGATACACATCACTCACCCCAAAATGGCCTATATAACTATATAATTTTAATAGTAAATGACGTTGAAGTTTTACAAAATGGAAAATTTACAAAAATTTTAATGGAAGTGACGACGGATAGTACAGTCAAGAGCACGTCAAGCTTGACACTTTGTGCTTTGGACCATTCTTGTCGTAAGCGGCATAGAGTTGGATTTAAATCTTAAGTGTCAAGCTTGACGTGACTTGACCCTGTACAAACGTAAGAATGGTGAAGAAAAAGAGAATTCGAGAACGATCAGAATTTCAAAAACAAGTCCAAGAACTAGAAAAGAGGAGGATTTTTATTATCTTCTTTTCTGGTTCCTGACGATATGGGATGGCGACCAAGGAGGTCAGCATCAACACAGTATAATTGAATAAACAAACGTAAGAATGGTGAAGAAACAAGTCCAGGAACCAGAAAAGAGGATGACCTTCTTGTCTTATTCGTGACGATGAGGAATGGCGACCAAAGAGGCCAGTATCGTCACAGTATGGTTGACTTCACAAGCCACAGATGTGAACACGGCTACACGGGTTAGTTTGAGCGGGCCTTAAGAATCTATACTACCTCACTTCTAATTCAAATTTTTCCCGTACTAATACGGTTCATTTTGCTTGGGTCGAGTCGCTGGCACACTGGCTTTATTTCATAATTATTTTTATTTACAAACGCAATTAAAGCCATTTGAAAAACGTATATCGTATACTATAGGTACGTGTTCTATTTAGTTCAGTGATATTTAAAAAAATCATTGTTAATAAAGTACCTATTGAATACAGCGGTTTTTTTTTTGTAAAATGTCGAGGAAAGTTTGTGTTTTTTGCTATAGTGAATATTTTAAGGAATTGTGTTTTCACACTATATACCATCAGCGTATTTCCTCAATTTTACTATGTATTTTTCCAAAGTGATAGATTCAGCGCTTTCAGCGTTAGGCTTGATTCATATCGCCGAGACGCGACGCGACGCACGGGGCATTAAAACAAGCAATGCAACATAAACTCTATCCTCTACAAAAAAAGGCAACATTTCATTAAATAAACAAATCAAAACGAAGATGCAGTAAGCGACGGCGGGCTGCAGGGAGCTGCGGTAGGCGTACTTTATAAAATGCAATATACTATGGAACATATTCTCCATGGAGCATTTACTTATAGTCTGAAATAAATGAATGAAAGATGAATTAATGATGAATTCTGAAACTATGAGCCTAAGAAAAATAATGAAATTTGAATGTTAGATTGTATTTACAGTTCTACCATTCAATAAGAACGCCGAAATACGGCATCACTAATGGGCCAATGGCATATCCATGACACTCTTCTAAGGCTGATTTGATATGTAGGTACATGAAACCAAGCACTCGTAACTCAAAGATGGTGAAATTGAGAAAAGAAGATTTGAAAATTCAAAATAATTGCTGAATGAATCTTATTGCGAATTAGTTTGTATTTATGCATAATATTAAATTATTTACTTATAAACGTGTCTTCTCAATTTTGACTTATGACGAAACGTTACGTTCGTCGAAAGTTTGTTCGAAAAAGCAAATATACGCTGTTTAGATATGCAAAAATAGTTTGTTTTATTTGTAATGTATAACAATCAGGAAGGCCTGATACCTAAAAATTATTACAGAGTGATGCAAATATGCATATTTATTAAAAAAAAAAACACTTGAAAACTTACAGTATTTACATTACCAAAACTCTACAAGTCAATCTGATTAAATTAAAAAATACAAAAATAAAATTAAGAAAAATTATATTACATAATTAAATTGAAAAACACTGCGCACAGTACGTTACCCACTCTACAGGACACCAATGTTCGAAAGGTAGTTCACGAACAGAAGTATCCCGCGCCGGATAACATACTGTTTGTCAAAGAATATATCTAAATTCTGATACAGTTATAGCATAGTTTTGTTATAATCGCAATTAGTCAGAATTACCTTTACGCCCAAGTAAGTATTAAAAATTGTACCCAAATCGAATTGGCGATAGGAAATGTAAAACACGTAGATTATATTTTTAAATGCATGCCAAATCGGCAACCTTGTCGGACACGACGACAAAAAAACTATCAGAAGAAATGAACCTTCACTGGCCACTGCTTACAGTTTAGTTCAATTCACAAACAATTACTCTAATTCAGTTTTTTGTTTACACTTTTAATATAATCGATATTAAATTTTTTCACAGATATTTAACGACTGAAACGAATTTAAAACTATTTTTAACCGACTTCAAAAAAAAGGAGGAGGTTCTCAAATTGACAAATTTTTTTTGTATGTATGTTACCCACTCCGGCAATAGTAATAGGCATTTGTGAACCTATTTTGATGATTCTTTTTTTGTTGGAAAGAGGGTACTTCAGATGTCATCATATCAGCCAGAAGATGTCCACTGCTGAACACAGCCCCCCCCCCCCCAAAGATTTCCAGACCAGGCGATCGGACGCTACGTGCTTCCATCGGTTATCCACCGCCCTTACCAGATCATCCGTCCCCCTTATCAGGTCATTCGTCAATCTATTAGGGGGCCGTCCTACTGAACACCTTTCAGTTCGTAGTCTCCATTCAAGAACCTTTCTGCCCCAACGGCCGTCAGTTCTACGAGATATGTGCCCTGCCCACTGCCACTTCAACTTGCTAATCCATCCAGCTAAGTCGGTGACTTTCGTTCATTCGTTCGATCACGTAGTGAAATGCCGAGCATTGCACGCTCCAAAGCTCGTTGAGAGACTTTGAGATGACCTCAGAGGTGATCCCATTTAAACTTGAAGAAAATATTCCACCTCTAAGGGTGGCAAACTAAGGGATGAATGACTTTTGAGGTCGGCTTTTTGAGTACTCTGTACTGAGATTATTTACGGATCTAAATTCTTAATGATTTATTTTGGGGCCCTTTACAGGTCCCATGGTCACGTTTTGAAAGATTCTTAAAGGTCCCGATTATTCTATTAAACATAATGAACATGTATAAATCCCACCACTGGAAGGAGCCTATGCCATTGGCAAGTCCTTTCACCACGATGGCAAGTACGATAAGAAGAAAAACTGCTGGGTACAAGCACCCGAAGGAGTCGTATTACGTCACACCACAGGATCAATGCAATAAACGCTGAGAGTCTTTCAACTGAAAAGATATTGGCATTTTCTCCAATTTATTATTTACCTACTGTGTGAAATAACGTTTTTTTACGCATAACCACATATAAATTGAACTATCAAAACGATAACACAGCAAACTTAATAACCGTCGTCATTCCCAACAAATTCAAACGGTATTATTACAACACCTATTGTTATGATAGCCTTTTGTTTTGGGAAACGACGAAACGACGAAAATTTCTTGTATCCAAATTAGATACAATATGATCACCTAGATTGTGTAATTATTACGGTGGTTATCAAAACAGACGTAGGATGTATACCCTTTTAGTATCGATCCAAGATGTTTAAATTAAATATTGTAATGATAAAATGCATTCACATGGACCTATATTTACAAAGAACAACCCATAAAGTATCCTACTCGTTCTTCTCAGGAGAATCTGCTTTACGAATGAGCAGTAGAGTTTAATCGGTATGACGATTTCAAGGTAATTTGCTTACCTATGAAATAAAGATTATTGACTTTAAACGTTCGACGAAGGGTGCGGTACATTTAGCATGAATACAATGATGTTTTTACATCCATGATATTCATTTTTTGTGAAAATACTCCATTAGAGTTTCTTGTTTTATTTTCTTTATTTAAAAAAAGGGTTTTACATCGAATATATAACCAGAAATAGAGACGAAATAAGGGTCATGCATCCCTGGCAACTCATCAGGCAAATAGGCCTTAAGTATATCACTTTTAAATATCAACTCTCGTTTGCTCTGAAACCACAAATTAGAAAGCTGAAATAGTACAGCGCCAACAACTGACCAGTGTACGTACTTCTCGTTATTATTATTGATATGAACGTCGAAACATAGAATAAATACAAAGAAAAATTCCTGCGATCCAACTGTACGTGAACCAGTATATGTTGACTCACCGTGGCTGCTCTTACCAACTGATCTTGACGTAAGCAGATCTATGAATTTATCTAATGTACTTGTTAGAAATCTTTGTATTGAGTTTAAACGTATTTTTTTCCATAGTGAGAAACCCACCGCCACCTGTGAGTAATCTACTTTCATTTTTAACCGACTTAAAAAAAAGGAGGAGTTCTCAATTGGACTGTATTTTTATTTATGTATGTTACGCGATAACTCGATTTCTGATCCAATTTTGATGGTTCTTTTTTTGGAGGAAAGAGAGTACCTCGGTAGTGCTTCCATTTAAATTTGAAGAAAATATTCCACCTCTAAGGGTGGCAAACTGCAAACTACCGGTTTCGCGCCCATTCCGGTAACCGATTTCAATAAAAATTGTCAAATAGATGTAATTCCACGAACTTTTAAGGCCGTTTGTTTTTAGTACTCTGTACTGAGATTATACTAACACGGATTTCGACAAAGTAAGGGAGATGCCACACGGATGTTGCGTCGGCGTTGCGTCGTGGTAACTGCGTTTCACTACATATAAATCAGAACGACATGCCACACTGTGCGTTGAAACAGCGCGCGTCAATGGAACAGCTCGTGTGGCACTCGGTCCGTTGAAATCAACGCAGTTGCGACGATGCAACTGTGGCATCTCCGTTACGTTTGATTCAATAAAACATTTGTGCGTGTGTACACAAGTGCGTTGTAAATCAATGCTCGCATTGCTAAACTAGACCCTTAATAGATTGTGTTAATAGTGTCTTATCAATTGAAACGTTGGTTTAAGACGTTCTTAAGTTTAGTCCGAGGTGGTAGATTTAAAGAAAAATGAAAAATTTGTACCCAATATTCATACCTATACACATTTTTCTGTAGTTGGACGTACACAACTTAACCAAAATATCCTGCTTGGCAAGCACAACTTCGAGAAGGAAGCTGACAGGAGAATTCGTTTGGCCCGGGCAGCATTCGGGAAGGTTAGACACATCTTCAGGTTGTCAATCCCACAGCCTAAAAACTAAGGTATTTACCAGTGTGTTCTACTAGTTATGCCCTACGCAACCGAGAGGTGGACATTAACAACAGGCCTCATCAACAAATTCAAGGTCTTTCAGCGTGCGATGGAGCGATCTATGCTTGGGGTTACTCTGATGGACCAAATCCCTAACAAGGTCATACGTCAGAGAACTAAAGTAACCGACATAGCTCGCAAAATCACTAAGCTTAAGTGGCTATGGGCCGGGCATGTCTGCTGGAGGGTTGATCGCCGATGGAGCAGACCTGTTCTGGAATGGCGACCACATCAAGGAAAATGTAGCGTTAGACGCCCTGCGGCGAGATGAATGGACAACCTGAGCAAGGTGGCCGGTGGCGGCTGGATGCGAGTCGGCACAAGACCGGAAGAGTTGGCGTGCTCGATGGGAGGCTTATGTCCAGCAGTGGATGCGTGTAAGCTGATGATGGTCGTGATTCATACCAAGAGTTGCAGTTTACAAAATTTACAGTTATGCAATTTCATAACGGCTGAATGTAATATGAGGTACATTTGGTAAACCAGGAATTGAATATCATACCTTGTACAAAGTAGAGAATAATTAAAATTTAATTACACAGGTGCCAACATAATTTATTATTTAGAATGTAATTGCACGCTATATGGCGTATCAGCGAACATTTTTACGATCAACACGGCACTACCTTCAAAGACATTTTCCTTAATCACAAACGCAAAGCAGGAAAGGTCACTTAAAGGGAAACAATAAAAAGCAGATTCTAAAAGGGATCAATTAAAATGAGGAACACGGAAGTTGGCCTCGTTAATGAAATAAGGCTTTTGTGTAGCAATTTATTTCCTAATTACTTATTTAGTTCAAACTGATAAAACAAATGTTGATAACTTTTTATACGAATACGAGTACGATTGTTTTTTATTTGTTTCGTAATTTTTGAGAACGGATGGCATTAAAAAGGGTAGTGATAAAAACTCCGAAAAGTAAAAAAAAACGAATAAAAACTACCGTAAATTTTTGTGCAAATAAAAATGCGGAAACAAATTAATCAAATACGATAAGTTCCGAAAACTCTTGCAGACGTAACACTGCTCTAAAAACTTAATTTATATTTTACCGATTTTGTTAGCCCTTATTACCGTAAATCACCTAGGATAAATATAAAAGCGACTTTACATTTCATAAACTTTGATTCTTCTTAATATATTAAACATTACATTACATGAATCTAACTCACTGATAGAACAAATTTATTTATTTAGCTCCGCCTGAAAGAGTTTGTCCTGGGAAGTAATGCCACCTTACCTATTTTTACCAAGCAGCGATATGAGCATTACTACTTTCCGGTTTTGAAGAGTAAGCGCCCAGTTACACGAGAAGAAAGTTTTCGCCAGGCCGCCGCGCGGTGACCGCCCAGTTACCACGCCTTCATGTACATTAATGGCGAATCTGAATTCTGTTTACTAGGCAACAATATTTAAATTCCTCTGAATTATTATACCGCGCGTAGACCAAATTCAAGCCAGGCAAATGCAGGCCCGGGACTCTCATTTAAAATAAAACGTAGTAAATAGAGCGTATTTTGTCATGACAGTTAGACGCACGCGGTCGCTGTGCCGCGCAACGCGGACGTCGCTCGACGACCGCGTCGAATAAATGCGCCTTAAGGTTGCTGGTGAAGTTATAGTTACATGGGACTTGTCAACTTATGCCTCTGGTTTACGGGCACAGTGGCATGCGAGTCGTTAACAAGCGCACAACTTGTTCATCCCGTCACTTAATATCATAAAAAAATCATATTTGATTATCAATCTGTTAGTTATATTATACTCACATTATTATGTACCTACGTACGTGATTTTTAAGTTTCCATATACTCAACTACATAGATAGTCTCATACAGTTTAGATAAACTGTCAATTCGTCAATTGAGATCAAATCGTTGAAAATTGTGATTCACTGTCTTTGTTTTGTAACGATGACGCCTTCATGAATAAAGATAACAAACATAATGTTCAGATCCAGAGATATATAATGATAAATGAGTGTTCAATGGTTTCATGATGTCCTTTAGATTTCTGGTCTACAAAAGAGTCTTGAAGGCTCATTGTGACCATGAATCGCTGTGAAAATGGGATCCTAGATGCCTATAGTCGTTATATGATTGAGCAGGTTAGTTTTCGCAACTTCGAGTCGTCTATCGTAATGTTTATGCTTTGAACCTAAAGCGTAAAATGCTGTAACGATATTTAGTCTTTATGTGCGTATTTACTAATTTCAGGGTCAACGTCAAAGTCGAAGTTAATGTCAAAGTCATAGTCAAACAATCATTTATTCCATATCTAACTAACTATCTAAATAACTAGTAGTAGCCTTTATTCGACGACTTTTGTAAAAGCACATTGAAAATGCCGTTAAAACCTTAAATGATCATACGTCAAAAGTTTTCTATTACATGAAAGTAAGAAAAATAACACGAACTACACGAAACAAATTATGGGAACGTGAAAATGTAGAACTCTCCCATTTAAGCATAAAAAGTTATCGACTAACTTCGTTGAACCTTTCAACCTCTCTCCTGAAAAGTTGTAATTTTGCAGATGTTGTCCTATTACACCAAGGTCGCAATATCATCATAATTTTACATTTTGTATACACTAGCAGAGAATTTATACTTCACGAATTTTTAAATGACATAGAAATAAAGGTAAATTTCTTTTTAATGTACCTACAGATGAGATTCTCGGGTTTTGTCGCCGACATAATCAGCGCCCTGTAGTAAATAGAGTTTCGAGTGAACGATAATTGAGTGCTCACGTTTCGATTTCTCTCTTGGTAAGTCAGGTCTATCACAGGTCGAACAGACAAATCTCAGTCATTTATCTTTACATTACACGTACGCAAGTGTTGGAAGTATAAATTATCATTATGAAAACATCGTGAAACCTGCTAGTCGGAGACTTTACAAAACATCTTGAAGATTTTTTTATTATTATCAGAAAGGAACAAATCTTCAAGATATCGAGAAAATTTATAGTATATCTTTCTTTCATATCTTTCTGTTGTCTCATTCTAATAGTTCATGAGTACCCTAGTCGTAGTAGAGTTGTGAAGGTGCAAGGTGACTTTCGGTGCGAAGCAGGCGATAGATAAGTGAACAATTTTTGCACAAAGATACACACACAGATAAGCACGTGCATTCACTCTTGCACTCAACACGACCAACTTCGCATTCGCACTCACAGTCGCTTTCGCACTCGCACACACATACCATCACGCTTCCCATCTCCCAAAGGACTTCTTCTTGTCCACTTATTTTTCTATAGCAACCTCTGCAACTGCCTCTGTGGCCGAACGAGAGATATTTGTATGGTCTACATTTATTTCTCTCGTGAGTGTGAGGTTGTCTGTGTGTATGTCCATGGCACTCGCGATACAGTCTACAAAAACATAAAAAAAGCATGCCTGTCATGTAAACAGTAATTTTTAGTAGTAAATAAATATGTTTCAATACATACTGCCATAAATAAAATACATTGATAAGGCACATACGTAAAATTATAAATAGGTACAAAAAATTGCAGCCACGTATATTCATCATGTTCATATTTGTTAAAGTATGTAAAACGTACACAATGAAGCGTGTCAAATCTCACTGTTTACTAAGGTTTTAACGCTTATTTAAGCAAAC
Organism: Hyposmocoma kahamanoa; assembly: GCF_003589595.1. Lineage (NCBI taxonomy): Eukaryota > Metazoa > Arthropoda > Insecta > Lepidoptera > Cosmopterigidae > Hyposmocoma > Hyposmocoma kahamanoa. The sequence goes on from NW_020654466.1 coordinate 4,297,311, forward strand.
ACAACACAAGCACAATTTATATGTTTTCTAATCATTAAACTTTGTAATAAATAAGATGCAAAGAGAAGTAAAGAATCTTCACAACAATTTGTAATACAAAGTTTTAAAATTCTAATAAGGCATTCAAAATCAATTTTAAGTACAAATAAAATTGTTTTGTATGTATGGTATGTTGTTATAAATATGTTGAGTGTGTACGTTATTATTATTATTATTATATGTTCTAGGTGGGCAAAGCTTTTTAGCATAGTTCTGTTAACGTGTAGCACATTTAAGCGATTATAATTTACAAACTTCATATCACTCATAAAATTATTCCAGATGCTGTGATTGTTTTCTTGTATTGCCGCTGGATAATTATCGTTATGTGCCATTTGTAATCTACATATATAAAGTGCAGACACATTAAATATATGCATGTTGGAGCAAATTTAGATTTTTTTCGCCGCATTGTGCATGAGTCGTATTTCCAGCGCTTGAAATCATACTCAAGTCTGCTCAAATCCTAACTTGAGCATTGAGTATTTATGCGCTTTTACACCTAACGTACTTAATAAAATATACTCTGCTTATGTATGCAGATCTCTGCTTAGGAGTTATTGATGCAGGATGACTAATTTCTATAAGTTTTCTGTATTTATTTTTACATAAGTAAGTACTTTTTCAAACAATACAAATTGCAATGAAAATTTAAATTTACTCTCATTTTATATGTAACTTCTAGCTGATTATTAATTTAAATTACAATTTATGGTATTAAACGTAGATACTTCTACCTAATTTTCCCTCGACACGTTTATTATAGTACAGAATATTTTACTCATTAAGCCGCCGTTTCAATAAAATATACTTATACTTTTTTTTGTATTTAAATTAGTTCTGTCTGTACCAATTGTCTCGTAACTTTAAAATTAGAATTTATAAAAAAGTAAACGTCTGTTGAAGGTCCTTAGTCTTTCTTACACTTCATTAACAGAATTTTTAGTAACAGTAGACATCCTAGTGAATAAATTCGTCCAGGGAAGTAGCCAGTACTTCCCTTGCCCATTTCTGCCGCCAAGCAGCAATGTGATCAAAATAGGCGCCTTGACGTCGAGTTGCGGACACCAGCCCGTTACACCAAGTACCTATCCTTTGAAAAGTTGTCATATTGCAGATGTGGCCTTATTAAACCAAAGGTGCAATATATAAACGTACATATTATACGTACACTACACAGTGTCGGTAAAAAAGTTGATTGGCCCATATATCTATTATACACAGGTTAACTTGACTACAAAGGAGCCTAAATACACAGGTTGACAATTTCAACTCAGTTTTTTTTTTTCATTCGTCACAGTTTCTCGCAGCTACGTAACCACACGTGTGGCTCGATCGCAATGACAAACAGACAGTAAAGCAGACAATATGGTGATTCAAATAACAAACAATGAGTGCTTATTTACCCCCTAAATGTTTACTGAACAATTGTGTACACATGCCATTGCCAGAACGTAATGGACGGTATGTAATGTACTCTAGTTTCCTACTTTTCTGCGGTTGTCACTTAAGTAATTGCACCATTAAGATTCAATATGTAGTTTGAGTGCCTTAGGTAATATGTAAATATAAAGGTCATAATAAAAACTGTACATATCATAATAGATGTACCTAATATAACGACATGCTATGTTGAACATTTTGGAAATACATACATATTTAATATATTTACATGCATACATATATATTTAATACATTGTTGTTTACGATAAATAAATAAATAAATAATAAATATTAGACTACAATTCAATACAATTGATTTTATTGACAAACGTGCCAAGAGGCTTATAGGTGACTCGGAATTAGTAGAAGCGAAGCTGCAGAGCCTTGAACACCGCCGTAAAGTTGCCTGCTTATCGATATTTTACAGGATATATCACGGAGAGTGAGTGATGGAAGTACACGACTTGATTCCGCCTTCCTCTTTCCACCACCGGGGGACTAGGCGTAGGCTTGGGTTCCACCCCTATGTTGTGGATATTCCAAAGAGCGCCTATGAAGTAGAACTCCCTATCTGCAGACTTGTTCCCTGAACTTTATAACTTAATCTTTTCAAGGCGAGAGTGAAATAGGCATTATTTAGATGTGCATCAAACGATTCGAGGTCAAATGCGCACTTACATTTATATAAAAAAAAAATTAAAAAAAACGTCACATACTTTGCTCTGATGCCAAAGTAGTTAAAGCACTTGTGTTATGGAATTCGGAAACAATGACGGTACCAACAAACACCCAGATCCGAGACAATATAGAAAAGATAGTTTTCTCTTATATAATGGTATCATATTCCTTAGTCTCCAAGAAAGCCCATAATCAAGTTGTGAGTTGCCAATTAGACGCCCGGCGGGGGCGCAGGCAGTCCCAAATTGGTTCACATAACATCATAAAAGCAATAATTCAAGTAAGCAGGAACGCCATGAAGGACGTGCGTGTTACACTCGTAAATAATATACAAATATATTTCTAATTTTAGCTTAAGTCAATGTTTTCTTGAAACCTATTTTGATATTTTTTAGAGTTTATATTTGAACAACGTTCGATTATATTTAAATCACACAATTTTAGGAGTAAGACACGATTTTGCTACAAAAAGAAATGCCATTACGATGGCCAACATACTCGGAATCAGGGGACTCGACATTTCTTTCTATTGACTGGTATAAAGTACAAATCAAATGTCAGAAGTCGTGTTTGTACATACAAGACTGGAAATAATGCAGCGCGAATACAAGTTTTTGCTATTTTTGCTTATAAGGTTTGAGACTTATTAAGAACATATTCAATTATTAAAATATTAAGTAGAGCGCTTGTATCCAAAACCAAAACCCTGCTTGTGTCTTTATTTCTACCATGTTTAATAAAAATGCACACAATCCGGAACTAAAATATAATTTATGTTCATTTACAACTATTTCCTCTTTTTCTCAACCTACCGGAGAAGCGGAAAAACCGCTACTTATACCCAATAGTAAATATTTGCATAAAGATTTTACATAATTAATTATAACGTACTGCTTAATAAAACGTGGGCGTTATTAAGAACATTTTCAATTATTAAAATACTAAGTGCTTCTGTTGAAGACCCAAAACTAAAAACTCAGCCTGTGTTTTCTATTGTAACCACCCGAGACTTTATTTCCAATATAATATATATTGATTTACATGTATTTATTCCTTTTCTGAATTTAGCCAATATCAGCTATCGAAAAATTCAGAAAACAGTCGCCATTTAACACTAAACTCTAATAATTGGAGTAATTTAAATATATAATTATTTAATTTTGTTATCGGTAGGTGGTTACAAAATATTATTGCTATTTTAATTGTTGACAGAGAAAAGAAGATGGTTAATAATTATTACCATCATTACCTTCAATCAAAACGATTAAAATACGAAGTTAGGCGATTGATTGCGATTTAATTAGCCAAAACACACTTATGGGCATCTCGTCCGTGAGAATACCGCTGGACCGAATGACAAAATGATCGAATATACAACTTATCGAAGGTTCATTATTAGGTCGTAATTCATGTGATGGGATACTAATTAAAGTGATGTTTCATTAATTCGACGGTCCATTATGTTGATGATCCATTAGCGTGAAAATGGTAGACTACAATACAAATGTTATTTTCACCTACACCGAACATATAAATATGATATAACATTGGCGAGATTTACGACGCATAAAGTTTTAAAAACAAATATTTTTGAAAGAAATCTTTCGAGTATATTTTTACATAACATTGCAAACAAAATTCAACGAAATAATATAAGGTACTTTAAACTTAAAGTACGCATTAGGAGAATTTTTTTATAACATCAAGTGACGGCACGAACCAGTCGTGATGGTAATTTACACGCCAGTCCATAATAGTTACAGTGCCACCCAGAGATTTAAATTGCAAAGATCTGAGGGGCACTGGAGTGCGCCCGTCACCCTGAGACAAGTCGTATGTGCCTGTAATGTCACCAGCACCCTTACCCTTCAAAATCGGAACACAGATTACTTAGATTACTTAGCTGACTTTACTGCTTGGCGGCAGAAATAAGTAAGGTGGCAGTAAAACCCTGGATGAACTCTCTCATAAGGAGCTCTACCGCTACTAAGATGGGAAGGAGATGAATTCAGTTAATACTGACGAAAGAAAATATATTTACTTGACATTCTTTTTATTATACTGACGGTAGAGTAATCATGCACTTTGATGAGACGTAGACCTATATCGCGTTTCAATAAAATGAAGGCTCGATCAATTGACCATTCGTTGAAGCGTGTTCGCGCGTACATTTTTCGACTATATTTCGCAACTTGCACATACTACGGAACAATGGATGTAAACAAAAATAATACCGATCATTTATTTTTACTGACACGGGTTTTCAACAACATTTTACATATTTTTTACCTAGAAGTAAATACCTATTGTTTCGGGAAAACAAGTAACGTATTCTTGAGTAAATAGTGTTCGTAAAATTTTCCAAGTTTCTGTTTAATCAGCTTTCGGTGTAAGTTTTTTAATTATTGAGTGATTCGTCCTTGTAAATTTCGTAAACATTTGCTGAAAAACATTGTTTAAAGTTTGAATTAATCAATATTCAAAAATTGTAACTGTAGCAATTTTTAAATTTTAATTTTTTTTAATATATATAAAATTTGTAAGTTCCGGGAAAAAGCATATATATATGTATATATATATATATATATGTGTGTGTGTGTATAATTTCGTTTTTTTTTCTATAAAGGCTCGAGTGAGGCTAAGTCGTTGTTAGAAGATGTTAATTTAATTTGTACTTTATGTGTAATGTATTTAATTTAAATATAGAAGTTACAATTTTATAATCTTACTATGTTTTATGTTGCCGCAAAATTTGCCAGTGTGTGTACCTGTTCAACTTTTTAAACTACTAATTTGATATAACAGCCAACAATGCAACGTAAAGTGTAAATTTGGACAAAGAATTTTGTCATATCGTGTATTTTTAGGTGAGTACCTGCTGTTATTTATCAAACCGGTTTATTCAACGCATTGAAAAAACATTGAGTCGTCGCAAGAATTGTTGGGCTTGACGAAAATTATCAAAATTGTTTGAACAAGTGACTGTTTGACGACGAATTTCGCCGAACCCTAATTTAGGTAACTTTAGTTTAAATTTATTTTGTGGCGAAAAAGTCAATACAGGCGCGTACTTTAAGGAAATTTCTGGGATGTTCCAGAATTTGTGTTTCTTTTTTATTTTATAGATGGCTTGAACGTTATGCGAGAGAGGATAGTAAAAGTGCTTTTTTTTCAAAGTTCCAATAGTGACATAGTAAATAGTGACATAAGTAAGTAACTATATGCAATAGCTTAAGTTAGAAATCGTTTTCATACCGTTTTGTCACATTAATAATCTCAGTACAGAGTACTGAAAAACCGACCTCAAAAGTTCGTGGAATCACATCTATTTGCCAAGTTTTATTGAAATCGGTCACCGGAAAGTGCGCAAAACCGGACTCATCCACTAGTTTGCCACCCTTAGAAATGGATTTCAATAGGACCACTACTAAGGCACCTCAGTAGACCCTCTTTCCAACAAAAAAATCATTAAAATCGGTACACAAATGACGGAGTTATCGCGTAACATACATAAAAAAATACAGTCGAATTGAGAACTCCTCCTTATTTTGAAGTCGGTTAAAAATAAAGAGGACATTAAATCGTACCCTTGGCATAATAAAGCTACACGTCAAAAGTGATTTTACTACATAAAAGTCATAAAAATAATACGAACAACACAAAGGAATAACGTATGTGAAATTTTATATGTCTCCTATTTAAAAATAAAAAAGTGTTGACTAATTCCGTTTGTAGAATCTTTAAATCACTCTCCTGAAAAGTTGTCGTTTTGCAGATATGACCTTATTACCCCAAGAGGGGATGTAATTTAAAAAATTAGACAACATCGCACACTATGCTCTTATCCCAAAGTAAGAACTAGCACTTGTGTTATGGAAATCGGAAACAACGACGGTACCACAAACACACAGATCCGATACATTACGTCATCTTCACTTATGGTCATTTTCTGTTATTTATTTAACAAGCCATATTTACTTTCTAATATTACGCTCCCCGAATTTGTAAAAAAATATAAAAAAACAAAATTTAAAAAAACACAAAAGACGAATTTTTAGAAAAAAAACAAAATAAAAACAAAAAGTCAATCAAATCAATAAAAAAATGCTCTTATCCCAAAGTCAGAACTAAAGCACTTGTGTTGTGGAAATCGGAAACGACGACTTTACCAAAAACACCCAGATCTGAGACAACCTACAAAAGTTAGTTGTTGTACATTGACCCGACTGGGACTCGAACTCACCACATACGTTGACGTCAACATCACATACGTTACTCGTATTCCAAAGTAAAAACTAAAGCACTTCTATTCTGGAAATCAAAAACAACGACGGTATCAAACGCCGAGATCCGATACAATATAGAACAGTTTGTTAGAACCCAGGACCTCAGAGATGGCAACACCTTGAAAACCAGTGAGCAAGCCACTCGACCACGTGAGTCGTCAAATTTCCTAAGGTTTTTTTATTACAAAACAAACGTCTTATATATTTCAAATCAGCGACACAGTTTTCGATGGAAATTTAATAATATTTCTTATACTTTACAGTAATAGTATAATAATTGTTGGTTGACTACATAAATAATTAAACAGAAACGACAATGTCATAGATCTATACAGCATATAATCGGTATTTATAACATAAACGAAGTGTCATTAACTTATTGCTGGTTTCGTGTCCTGTGCGTGACCTAGGCCAGGGTCGAAGTTCGAAACAATTTATTTTTAGCACACCGCTCAAATTAATAATGTTTTTTTCTTTTATTTCTATACAGTCAGTAAAACAGTTTATACGAAATGATTTCTGCAGCTACATACCCATTATAGTAAACAACTAAACAACGTGACGAATGTACACAAAATGGGGCCAGATTGAAACAAAATAAAAAAATAAAAGTGTATTATTTCTTCATGAACTATACATAATTGTGTGATGTATGGATGCAAACGAATATTTTTTTAATCGACTTCACAAAAAGGAGGAGGTTTCTTTGTTTATATTTTTAGATTATTTTTTATGTTTTTTTTTGGGTGTATATTACGTGATTACTATTTGGGAACCGATTGTGATGATTCTTCTTACGTTGAAAAGAGATTACCTAAGTATTGGTCCTATTTAAATTTGTAAATAATGTTACACCTCTAAGGGTGGCAAACTAGGGGATGAATCCGGTTTTGCGCACTTTCCGGTAACCGATTGTTAATTTCTTAGTTTCAGTTTGTATGTACATAGCAAAGTTTGAAATCGGTTCCTTGTTTTTCAATAAAAATTATTATGAAACTTAATAACGGGACGAAGAAGTCGCGCCTGGTGGTAAGCGACCTTTAGCCTGAGACATAAGATGACAATTCCCATGCGCTTGTCATTAGACCCTTAACCCTTTCAAAGTTCAGTACTTTCCACGAACTCTTTCACAAGGAGCTCGATTGCTTATAAAAAAATTGTAGAGAATACTGCGTCAGTTACTTATGTTTCTATAATATTAAACTAACCAAAACTATATCCTAGAGAAAATGTCAACTGAACCGTTGCAAAGTCATAAAACGTTAACTTTTTGTCTTTATTTCACCTTATGCTTTGCTATACCCATAGATATTAGTACCTTATATAATTTTCATGGTAATTAGGAAGGCCCTTTTGTTACATACCTTCATAGTGAAATGTGTTGTTTCCCAATGTCGTGCTACGGAATTCTACGCTTCACTGGCGAAGCAAGACGAATCGCCAAATTGTCCAAGTAAACAACTTTAATTAGGTATATACTAAACGAACTAAATTCAAAAGAAATCAAACGGACTTTATTTACCTTGAATGAATGAATTATTGAAATATTCTTTATTGCACATTAAAAATTACAAAGACAACATATAACTATAATGCAAGGATCACAGAGTGTACTAATGTACAACAGGCGGCCTTATTGCCAAGTAGCAATTTCTTCCTTAGGCTAAAAATGTAACAGTTGGAAAAGGGGGTGCAACCAAACAATATCTCGTAATGAAAATGTTTTACATAAATACTTTACTGAAAAATAATAATAATAAATACAATGACATGTATACATAAATAGTAATATACGTACATAATAAGTAATAATAATAATTTACCTTAATGATTATCTTTATAGATAAATAAAGACCATAGACCAAGACATTCTAAAGGACCCATGAAAGAGTTTTAAAAATATGTGGTAATCTTCTATATTTTCTCATTAAACACAAGTGTAATTCAAACAATCTTTATATCAATTTCAAGGAAATTACACTTCATATCGTCCATTAATTCGTAGGGCACATTCCCCTAAAAAGAATAAGTAAGAGTTTGTAGGGGTTGCTGTTTGTAAGTAAACAATTGTACACATCACTTACAGCTCTGAGCGGTATTGCAACTGTTACGGACAGACGTGTCGCTTACCACCAGGTGCACCACTTATTCGTCTCGTTACTAGGTTTCATAAAAAAAAATATTCATTTCAAACATCATTGATCGAGGTCTCAGATCATACAAAATCGAGGCTAATAATAGAGTTAAACGGCGTAGTCAACAAGTCATCTTAGCTCATCTACACTACACATATGTATATATCTGTAACCTACACCTGTTGCTGTGCCAAATAAATAATATATATATATATATATATAATATAAACTGGGGTTAAGAAGAGAAGTCACATAATGTAACCAAAAATCATCTTTGCAGCCTTCTGCTTTCACGATGAAAAATCTTCTTTGCAATTTTGCAATTTCATACAATATGAAGAGAAAAAAAAATCGATTCCTGATTTCGGCTTTTATCTTGTAAAATAAATAATAACACATTTTCGTATTAATGCAAAATTCATCCATTAATATAGCCAGTTTTATGGTGCACGGGTTTACCTCAAAAGGTTAACTTTTTGCCTCTATATTATTTATACGTAACATACCTATAATTTACTTATTTTGTTTGAATGTATGGCTCATAAATTTAACTAAATTGGTCGTTAGACGTAACCACAAAATCATACATTTTGGGAAATTAAAAAATTCACAAGCATTAGAAAATGTTTAATGGCAGTTTTTTAGCAAACCTACGTCAACATTTTAGCAAGCCTACGTCAGTCGTCAACAAATAAACCCAGAGCAGATTATGTACATAATATGAACTTGATCATAATTCGGACTTGTTTTTTGTTACGAAACATATGCGGAACGGTTTTTTAAAGTAAAGGTTTTAAAAGAATTGATTAAAAATAAAACATTGGTCAACCCCGTTTGAGCGGATGTTTTTGTTTCAACCTGTTTGATGACGTTTTTCGGGGACTTTTCCCACACCACATCTAATTTAAGATGCAACGCACAGTGTAAACATTATTCCGAAAGCTGTTGCTAAACGGTAAACTTTAGGTCCAGCAACGGACACAAAATGTGACCAAAATGTCACATTGTACGGTAGGACAGTAGATTCTAGTACGAGTAGCAGTTAGCAGAGTTCCTTGCAAATAGTTCGTCCAGGAAAGTACTGCCACCTTACCTACTTCTGCCGTCAAGCATAAGGCTGCGGTTCAACCAAAGCTGTGCGAGGTAGCTAGACGATACGGTGTTCTGAGCGGTGCGAGGATGAGTACCAGGCTCTTTTCAGCTGTGCGTGTGGAATGAGCGAAGGCAACAACGAGCTCGCTCGCGTACCTCGCACACATCTTTCGCTTTTTTGTATGTACAAATACGTAGCTCCGCTAGCCCTTTTTCACCAGAGCAGCGCTAAGCGAGGCTAGGAAAATAAAATAATCCTATCACACACCGCCAAGCTACCTCGCACATCACTGGTGGAAACGCAGCCTTAATACGAGCATTGCTGCGTCCCAGTTTTGAAGGGTAAGGCTGCTGGTGAAGCACATGAGACTTGTCAAGTTATGTCTCAAGCTGACAGACGCAGTGGCAGTGCCCCTCAAATCTTTGCGATTTAAAACTCTGAGTGGCACTGTCATGGAAGACGTGTTGCTTAGTAATAAACTTGTTTTTGAACATTTCCAAGGTTGTTACATTTTGAATGTTTTTTTTTTTTTGTAAATTAATGAACCAGTGCGCCGAAAAAATTACAAACCTGAAATTGAAATGAAACCGTAGTAACAATCGATACATACATGTGCGTACGACGTAATTACAAAGTTCAATGATCCCAAATTATACAAACAGGTTGTTTTGTGGCCTAAAATGTAATTAGGGCCTCGAGTCAATCATAATAAGTCTCCAAAAAGTGACTTTTTATCATTATACCTTGAGTTCTGAATGCAGCATCCGGAACGACTGATTTTGACTGAGCTGTGACAAGAACAGTGTGCGTTGGAAACGTCAATTCTAATAGAGTTCCTCGAATAATTGCAAATCCAAAATACCAAAATAGGTGATACGATTATGCTCCCGTGATACAACTATGCTCAGTCGCAACTATGTGACAAAATTATTTTTTGAGATAAAAAACCATAACCCAGATTTAGAATATCGGAATTGTTTTTATGATATTTTAGCTACGCATCATTAGACACGTAAACTAACTTTAACTACTTTTAAATAGACAATTTTGAGCTCTATATTATATTATTTCAAACAGATAGTTGACCACTTTCACTTAGCAGCTTTTTAGTTAGTGGACGACAGTATGTAAGATAGGTTTGTTTCTTTTGCTCTGTTACAGAACACACTGTGATTAGAATCCTTTTTTACTATTAGGTATTACTGTTTAATTTCTGTGAAAGTAATAACAATAATAACACACACACTCAACATAGACCCGCTCTAGGGAAACCCTGTGTCGCAGGTGCCATGGACACACACATATACAACCACAAACTACACCCATACTCACGAGAGAAATAAATGTAAGCCATACAAATATTTCTCCCGGCCCGGGAATCGAACCTGGGACCTCCGCGTGGCAGTCCGGCATGGTAACCGTTCGGCCACGGAGGCAGTTAAGTAAGTGCGTTATAATCAGGACTACCTAACGACACAATGCCGCACTTGTTAGGCAGAATTTATAATGCAGCGGAACGGAATGAAAGCGAAGTTTTGTAACGATATTGTACATAGCGTAATGAACTTTATGGTCAATTGTGTCACGTACAAATTAGATACGAGCTAAAAACCACGTCGCGCGTCTTCCGCGGAATTCTCGCGCATGCTCGAGAATGGTCGCGCATTCGCAGTTCCGCGATTCGCCCCGCGCAAAGTGAGGCGTAACTGACGCTTCCATTCCATTCCGCAGCAATGTAAATTGAGCCTTACGCCGACGAAGTTGTGTTATCCTAAGTCTAATATACGAGTATCGATACCTTACTTTCTCAAACTTGTATCTTATAAAGAGTGAGAGAGTGAATAATCATTCAGGAGATGGCAAAACTCTCTATTTATTTTAAATTTCTTATCAAGAGTGTTTTGGATGCGTTACTTTGAGAATAAGGTAAAGGCCAGTGTGTAAATATGAAGGAAATGTGATGTGAAATCAGCCTGCAAAATTGGTATATACAATCCACTTTGTGTTTTTAAGACACGAGTTTGAAAAAGTTAGGCGACTATATGCTAAATTACGACTTTTCAGAAGAGAGGTTTAAATAATCTCAGTACAGAGTACTAAAAAAACCGACCTCAAAAGTACGTGGAATTACATATGATTACCATGTTTTATTGAAATTGGTTACCTGGTAGTGCGCAAATCCGGATTCATCCCCTAGTTCGCCACTAAAATATAATAAAAATCGGTTCTCACTTCTCAAAGTATATCGAGAGAGAAAAACGCCTAGAATTGGAGAATAGCAAAATCAACAATTAAAATAATTGCTGCTTATAATAAAATTTAGGCGCTATTTATAAAAATGCGTGAACAGCCACCCTTAGAGGTAGGAGATACCCTCTTTCCAACAAAAAAATAATCATGAAAATCGGTTCACAAATACAGGAGTTATCGCGTAACATACATGCAAAAAAAACATTCGGTCGAATTGAGAACTTCTTCCTTTTTTGAAGTCGGTTAAAAATCTACTAACGAAGTTAGTCTAGTCTAATTTTTTATGCTTAAATAAGAGATATGTGATATATGTGAAATGTTATAACCCTCTTCTACATTACTCTGTCTTCTATCTACATTATTTTTATGACTTTCACGCATTGACTTACAAATAAACAATACTTTCACGTGATAACAATACTTTTGACGTATGATCACAAGGCACAAGTATAGAGTCATTATTATAGCAACAATATGGAAAACGAAAGAAATAACTATACTTAACAAAATAAAGTCGATACCGATTTAACCTGCCTAATTAATAAGTATATTCTCTCATGTTTCCAAGTTAAGTTCTTATCAAAAGTAACCCCAAAGTTCCTAACGGTGTACCGTGTAGGGATTTAAATACCATCGAATAAGATGAGAGCAAATGAGCCAGGATCGATGCGCTGATATGAACCGGAGCCTGCCAATAATACCTTTACGTATAATGCTGTGCATACCTTTACTTTCATAGTACTCGTTTCAAATACTTTGTTTTTATATTTAACGTATCTGTATTCATTTACTTGGTAAGCCTTTTAAAAAAATAAATATACTTTATTAAAAAAATGTGCATTATGCTTTTATTAAAAAACCCGACCTCAAAAGTTTGGATTTACAGAAAGGTTTACATTTATTTGCCAAGTTTTATTGAAATCGAGTAACGGAAAGTGTGTGAAATACAATAAACTGGATTCATCCCTTAATTTGCCCTTGGAGGTGGAATATTTCTTCAAATTTCAATGGCATCACTACTGAGGTGCGATTAAAAACAAAATACGCTGGGCCAGTGTACGCCGGTAGAATAGCAACGAAAATACATCTAGTGCATAAAGGCCCATTTAGATGGGGAGAGTTTCTCGCACGCTTCGAGACGAAAACTCGTAGGCGATTCTCGTAAGCAATAATCGCCATAAGATTATCGTATCATAATGTTTACATTCAGGCAAGAACTAAAATCTCGCCTACGATTATGTCATACGAGACTCGTAAGCAACTTAATTGCCTCCTCGACTGTTTACACGGAGAAATATGTAGTAAGGAGATTCTTGCTTACGAGTTTTCGACTTGTCTAAACACGATCTCGTATGACATTTATTCAAGATCATACGATTATCTAATAAACTTAGTCTTACACGTTAAAACCCCAAAATAATGTAATTTTTTTCTCAAAAATCTGATCGGTTATCTTATTCTTTTTTAATTTAAATGTAGTTTTAAAATAAAAAATTAGTCGATTGTCATTTTGTTTTAATAGGGTTTTTTAGTGGTTTCAACTTCATTTTCCGTTTTTGTAAATTGCATAAACATTACTTGAAAAAGTTATTTTATTTGTTAAAGTATAATTAATCAATGCTAAACTGTTACAATTTTATGATTTCTGCTTTGTCATCAGATGTAAAAAATGCATTTTTTTCAATTCCGATTTTTTTCTAATGAAGGTGAAATATTTTTTTGATTTAATTGCTACTTTATATGCAATACTTATTATTTAAATGTAAACGTTACTATTTATAATCTCATCTTTTTGTGTACCGCTAAATATGCCGCCGGTGTGTGTAGTGACGTTGATATTTATTTTGATGTTTATTATAATTAATTCACAATTGTACATGGGTTTTTAAAAGCTTGTTTTTCTGTACCAGAGCTATTTAAGAAGTTTCCGTTGTTTATAAATATTTTATAATTAAGTAGTCCAACTTGTTAAGAGTTCGATGCGACCTCAGCTTGAATTCAAATTGTTCCCGTACTAAATCGTTTTTATTTTATATATTCAAAAATATATACTTTATTCCCGAATTCATTTTTTTACAAACGTAATTAAAGACATTTGAAAAATATATCGTAGACTATACGTGTTCTATTTAGTTCAGTTAATATAAAAAAAATCATTGGTATACGTAAAGTACGTATAGAAAATAGCGGTTTTCTTGTGAAATTTTGTGGTTAGTTTGTGTTTGGGCCACATTTGAGATTGTATCGGCTCTTAAGGCAAATCTCTTTTAGTATAATTCTGTGTATTGCACCACACACGGAGACGTTTTTGGCGCTAAGTTGCACAACGACGCATGAGCGCCCCGCGGTGTACTGTATGTATACAGCGCACCGCCAAACTGCTCAATAGTAATTCATATAATCGTGTATACAGTTTCAACGCCGCCTTTATGTGACATGCATACTCGACTTATTAGCACGATCCCATTTACAATAGCGACAATTTCCTCGATATTAACATAAAAACTTCAAAGGATTCATTTTAATAACACTAACATTTTACTAGCTGACCTTAGGAATTTTTGTATGTGCTTGTTGCAGATCTGTGATTTTGGTATTTATCGACTTTTCCCGCCATCTGTGAGAAATCTATCTTCACTCAGTCAGGTATCTTTACAGCTACCATCAACTGCTATTTGTGCAAGGTGCATTTTTTAAATAAAATTCGTATGAAAACTATTGACTTTTTTGACTTTTTTTTTTATTGATTGATTTATTTTTATAAAATATTAAGAGATGTTTAGTTGTTGTTTCAAACCAGAGTTCAGAGTGATATCATTGATAATCATGATAATTGTCACAATAATTTAAATACCTTGATATTTATACAATTAATTGGAACAAAGTGCTACCGCTGGCAATGGCGTGCCGTGTGTTTGTATTAGAGCCTATGAACACGGCGTATTTTATACGCACCGGCGACGCGCGTATGTATCGCGCATTTTGATAAGAGATAGTTTTAATTTTAGTTTAATTTGTTAATTTTAGTTAATTTTTTCAATGAAGCAACTACATGAAATTCTATATAAACTTCTCGCTTGCAACACGATGTTTGCGCGCGTTTGAATCGATTCACTACAGCACGTCTGCGGCACGTATACACATAGATTACGTACGCGTTTACGGCGCGTATAAAACACGCCGTGTGCAAAGGCGCTTCGAGACGTATCCAAGCGCGTCAAATGTCAATCTCAAAAGAAAATCACAAACTAAATCAGTTTTCTCACAGTTAGTCAAAACTTAAACACAGACGCAACCATGAATCAACTTGAATAATTATCGGATAAAATATCATGATCTGATATTTATTTTCTTTGACAATTATTTATCAAAGGAAATGAATATCTTAAAAATTTTCCAATACTGATTTAAACGCTCTTTTTTGCTACAATTTGTATGACCCACGACTATCCTCTCAGTAATCTGTAGTTACAGAGCTGACGGAAGGTAGGAGTTTTGAATTTTTTAAAGGACCTACAATGATCACCTATGTAGCTTACTTCATGCATATATAATTACAGAAACGTGACTAATACTAATGAAAATTGTCAAGGCAGATAATAACATGTAAATAATACGCTATTATCTGATCTTGTTCACGTGCTACGGAAATAACGGATACGGTTTATGACGAAGAATTAAGATATATATACTATATTTCACATGCACAATAAAATTTTAATTGTGCATTGCACAGAACGAAAACCATGTGTGTACATATCATAAAGTTTAAATTTATTTCACTCAATTCTTTATTTTTATTTATTCACAGTTTCCACGTCATATTGAACAGTTTCTTGGAAACATCACAGAAGGGAAGATCGAAGGAAAGAGAGGCAAAGGATGATCGGGAAGAAGTTATTTAAATCAATATCAGGAAATCCAAGTTAGGGCGCAGAACATGGTAGGAGGATTACACCACCGACAAGAGCCTACCTCTTAAAATGAAGTCGCATTAAGAAACAGACAAATAAAGTTGCGTTGTTTACAATAAATAATTTAAAATATATAACGCGATAAATAAGTATAGCTATATTATAATAAATTTTATTATATTATAATTTTATTAACAACTTTTAAATATAAATATTAGACAACATCACGAAAGCAAGATTTTTCAACAGCCATTTACATAGAGTTTTTCAACAAGAACTTTGTTTTATAAATCAAAATAAAACAATAAATTTAGATGACAATGATTAAAATTTTTATTGTATTAAAGAAAAGTATGGTTTGGCAATTACGAATGTAAAATGATATCTGATAAATGTCCACCTCAACCACATTTACAGATGTCGATTCTTTCTTTAGTTTTTATCATTTTTTGACATGGTGGGTCTATTTCGTTAAATCACTTCACGAATTTTTAGTTTTAAGGCTGCAATCGATTCGATTGGCTCTGTATAGACTCTGTCTTTAACATATCTACATGATTTAATATATATTCATGACGGAGCTGGCCACTTAAATTTCGTGAAATTATGCGCTCAGGAAACTTGGTTTTCAATAAATTCATTGTCTCGGTGGCTGTGGGACTTGAGATTAGATTTCTAGTCCCAAAAAACGCTTGTATGGCAGCCATGTTGAAAAATGGTGATGTAATTTCTAAAGTCAAATATGAACTATTTAACTGTAAATACCTTGCACTATGGAAACTAAAGGACATGTTACGTTGACATATATAAATCAGACGTTATATGTATACGATGCATTTCGACGTCGAAAACATAAACATGTTATTGTCTTTGTTTAACTATTACGTGCCCTCTTAAGACAAAAGAGATAGCATTACATTGGTCTGTATCAAACACGGGAATCGAAAATACGTAACGTCATCTTAAATGCCAACCGTGTCCATTTCGCAGTACATGATACCGTTGTCAAAGGGAAGTACATCAAATGTCAAAACAAATGTTTTTCCAAATGTACTATTGAATTATTCGCATGTATTATAATTAAATTGGACAAAACTATTGACAGTGAGAATAATTAGGTATTAATAAAAATGCGACGCTGCAGTATTAAGGGATGTGGTTTTAGAAAAAGTGCAAATCAATCGAATGTTACATTGCACAGGCATGTGTTATTTTTTTGTCTATAAATCACACAATAGCCCAAATATTTCATGTAATTAGACTTATTTAAGTAGTTTATTTATAAATCTTGCCAAATTTTGCTTTTGTTACTTTACATTGCCAGTTTGTTTGTATATTTTGATGATTGTTGTTAACGATTATTTTGAGATAGTGTTGATCTTGTAAGCATACATATTATCGATATTCTGTTATTAAAACTATTCACTACGAGGTTTTTATTGTTTTATTATTATTATTTTTATTATTTCAAGTTTTCCTACAAATGAAAAAAAGGAACAAAGAATGGTTGGAAATCATAGGATTGCCGAATATAAACGTTGGATCAAAGACCATCTTCATTTGTTCGCTTCATTTTGAAGAGTCAAATTTTAACAGAACTTTGAATGTAACTAGATTACATGACATGCTATTCCATCATTAGGTTTATTGGTAAATAATTTTATGTTCAATGTAGATTAAACAAGACTCATTTACTAGTTATTCTCAGTTCCTGAAAACAAAATTATCCACTCGTTTCTGATTTTTCCCAATGGCAACTCTAACTATTAAAAATGACTATTTTTTTAAAGCCTGCAATACAATGACATGTTAGTCCAACGTTGCCGGGTAAAGGCCAATACCAACGTATAAACAGTTATTATTAATAATAATATACCACTCGAGATTAAATTATTAGACTTGTGTTTGTTTAGGCGTACTTTGGTTACAGTAAACTAAAGAAACAAAAAAAAACAATTTCAACATTCAAGCCATACATTTGCATGTCGATAATGACTTATTGATAGATGGAGGAACTCGATTCAAAATGCTGTTGTAAAATACAGCACTGCATTATGCCGTGTAATACTGGTTTTATAGCAAATATTGTGTTTTACGCGGAAATTACAAGATTTGAAGGTAAATGAAGCTGTAAGCACTAAAAAGACGTAAAGATTAGACGTATAGATTATGGTACGACACTAAAGAAATCCACCATTTGTAACTTTCAAATTTTGGTTATAAGCACATTGATTCTGTAGTTAGGGCAGCTCCTTTCTTTTATTTTTTTTCCATTCTCTAAGGTAAACACTAAAATTAAATTAAAACTAAGAAGCGAAACTGTCAAAAGTTGTTGTAGTGTGTTTATATATTAACTAAAAAAAGACGCAAAAGAGACTGTAAAATCCAGAAACTCGGGTACTTGGCTTCTTATCTCTTATCTGGCATATAGTACCAAAATATTATCATATTAACATAATTATATATTAAGAACTTAATTGAAGCAATAAATAATACACTCTGAGTAAATAAAGAATTAAATAGCTAAATAACAATAGTTTGTTAAAAAGTGATAGGTAGTCATTCAGTTTATTTTTCATTAGTTTTTTCAACCGTAATTGAAGTGGTAGTACCTAGATCGATTTTACTGCCATACAACCATTGACTTACAATTATATGGACGTCGGGTCCGCGCTAAAAAGTGTCCGCACTTGTAAAGCGCTAAAATCGTATGCAGAGCGCCAAACTCCGCTTTAGTCTTCATTTGTTCGACTGACAGCGCGATACTGCGATGACATTACAATTTAAATTTCGAATAGGTTGACTTGGGACATTTTTTTCGTGGTTTTGGATTAGACCCGTCGTCCATTTATTTGTAAGTCAATGCATACAACGTAAACTTAAACTCATACAGGGTTATTGGTAAAATACTAACAACCTCTCTAACGATGTAGAACTAAAAACTTCATTTCCCAAACAGACAACCAGTTGGTAGTCTGTTTGGGAAATGAAGTTTTTATTAACTAGGTGTGTTTTGTTTTGTTCCGGCTTAGCTAAAGACAATCTACAATAATTGAGAGCACCTGTTTACTTGTAGATGACTCTCACTCTAAAAAAATGGTAGAAAGTTTTGTTTGAGAAATAATGCGTATAGCGGCCTCCAGTGTTGTAAGCTCTAAGAGGAACTCGATTCAAAATGCTGTTGTAAAATATAGCACTGCATTATGCCGTATAATACTTGTTTTATAGCAAATATTGTATTTTACGCGGAAATTACAAGATTTGAAGGTAAATGAAGCTGTAAGCACTAAAAAGACGTAAAGAAATAATGACAAAGACATAAAAAGTATTTATTACCCTATAAGGAATAAACCTTGAAAATAAGGAAAATATGATAAAAGTAAGTAATAATTTCAAAAACGTAGCAGATAGTAACTCTCAGCGTGTCCAAAATTGGTTCTACCGTGAATCAAATGCGGGAACTGTCACTTAACTATGAGCCTGGCATGAATATCATGTAGTATTGTGTTAAAGGTCTTGCTAAAAATAAAGAGAAAAGTAAAGAAACTGTCACGTAACGCTTATTGTGTGTGTATTGTGAGTGATATAAACACATTGCATAAAATTGCCAATAGACAGTCTGACGGTGGCTTACTAGACATGTTGCTGTTCAGAATTCCGACTCGGTCTGTGCGTAATCAACGATTATTCACTATACTTCTTACAAAAAATAATGTATCACAAAATAACCCTCTTTATAGGATGTGTAGGTATTACAACGAAATATGTTCTGATTGCGATAGTTTTAACTACGGTGGCCCTACTTTTAAGAGGTCACATCTTGTATTGTTGTAAGGTGAATAATGTATTCCTTTTTTGTTTTTTTTTTTGTATCATAACAATTAATTTAGCGTCCGTTTAAATTATAATTAGGCACAGATATACTGTATTAATTTATTATACTGTATTAATTTTTAAGTGTTTTTTTTCTATATTGTTTGTATCTGATGTCTTTACTGTGCCATAAATAAAAAATAAAATGGTCAAATGAATATTCTGAGGTGACGGTTCATGGTATGTATTACATCGCACACTTAGTGGTAATAAGGCTACATCTGCAAAATAACAATTTTTCAGGAGAGAGGTTTAAATATTCTACGAGCGAAATTAATCGATAACTTTTCTGTACTTAAATAAGATAGTTACCAAATTTCATAAAGGTATATACATAATTTGTTTCATGTGCTTAGTATTATTTTTATGACTTTTTGCTAGACATCACTAGTATTATTGTTGTCTATTTAATGTATTTTGTAATGAATAAATGTTCGGAACTGGGTCTGACGACACGACACGGCACAATTGATACTTTACGTGTTAAAATATTGTTACCTTATGATAAAGATTAATCATCCTCGTCCTGCACCGTCCCATTAATTGTAGTCATAGTGATTATTTCCCTAACATTTATTTCTCTTACACATCACCTGGTTCACCCCCTAATGTGGAATTTTTTTTTTAATTATGATTTAGAAAATGTTTGAATTCGGGACCTCTGAATTTCGGAATTTACGTGCGAAATTTAATTTAATTTTATATTTACCATGAGCTTTTCGGCTCAAAAATTCGTCCAGGGTAGTACTGCTAGTAGCAGTAGAGGTACTTGTGAAAGAGTTCGTCTAGGGTAGTACTGTCACCTTATTTAGTTATGTCTGCCGCCAAGCAGTAACGTCAGCAGTACTTTGTTCCGGTTTTGAAGGGTAAGGGTGCTGGTAAGTTACAAGCACTTGGGACTCAAATCTTTGCGATTTAAAGCTCTGAGTGGCACTGCAACTGTTATGGACAGGCGTGTACCTTACCATCAGGCGCACGACTCGTTCGTCCCGTCACTAGATATTATTAAAAAAATCGAGAGGAAGCCTGCACACATCTGCAAAGTAATTTAATGATGTGTGTGAAGTTAGCAATTCGCATTTTGCCCCCGCATGGGATCAGTAGCCCAGGCCCATCGTGAGAGAAGGACTGTACCCAACAGTAGATCTATAAACAGGCTAACTATTTTAAATAAATACACCTCTTTGTAAAACTTGTTCATTATAACGGACATCATTCTGGTGTTGGGAAGAACATAAACGGAGTGTGAGTAACTGATTTGAAAAATTGAGTTGGTACAATACAATGTCGTAGTTCTAATGAGGTGAGGTAGTATGTACCGCAGCTCCTCAACAGACAGACAATGGTTACAACAAGCAGGCTTTGGGTGCTCTCGTGTTGCGAAGATGTAACAATCTTTGAATAAGGAACTAGTGGAGCCAACATACTGACGAAAAAACGAAGACTATTGGGAATCATTCAATCGATTCGATCATTTCCATTACAAATGTCGTAATATAATATGACTGGCCGGCTTCAGTAGAATTTTAATATAATCATAATAATAGTACCTATCACACGAATCCATGTATTTCTTTAGCCTCTGAATGACACGGGTCTGTTAAGATTCTGTGCGAGGACCTCGGAGCTTGCGCTACGTCTCGTGGTCATATGACAGCAAGTCACTGTACTTCATTAACGTGCTTCGTTGATTTGAGCATTTGTTTTACTCACTCCCTCGAGTTTCTTTAGTACTCGTTGTCATCTACCTTGCCTGAACAACCTCGACGTCCTTTTTTTCGAATAATACTCCATGCTACATGAGGTGAGGTCCGAGGTGAGACTTTCTTATGAAACGAAATGTTGTGACAAACTAACCAATCGAGTGGTAAAGAGGTGGCTCATAAATGAGTGTGAGACCATATTATCCAATAAATTATACGCTATAAAGTAAATACAAACAACACGCTGTCAACACAAAAGTGATGAAATTGTACACTCGAATAACGTATAAAATACCTCGTCTGTATCAATTGCAACAATCAGTATGTTAAATAATAACGTAACAACTTCCTACAAACGGTGATAAAGATCTATTGGAACGTTGCTTATTTTTTTTGTTGCATTTATCAATACAAACAAATCTTAGTGTAATATTTTGAAAGTAGGTCATAGTGGCGATGCCGTTCTTTATGAATCATGTACCTTGAATGACTTCGTTAAAAGGTATCTAAACATATAGGCTTATTGCAAAAATTATAATACACAGTCAAGATCACATCAAGCTTGAAACTTTGTACTTTAGACCGTTCTTATCGTAACCGGCATAGAGTTGAATTTAAGTCTTAAATGTCAAGCTTGACGTACTCTTGACCCTGTACCAAAGATGAATGCACGATTAGTAATGTACCACTCGTACGGACGTACAGTCGCGTGTATTTGCATATGTCGCATATGAAACCAATATTGTTATATGTGTTGTAAGTAAAAATTTTGGAATTGCGAAAACACAACTTAAAAATTCAAAACTTACTGAATAAAACCAATAAATTTATATTCTCGTCTATAAATAGATAACTAAATATTATGTACATATAAAAATAATCACGTTATTCGCAATAATAAGGTCCATTCAGTATTATTTTTGAACTTTCAAATGTAGTTACGCGATGTATTTTCCAGCAGTTGTCATTAAAAGCGACCATAGCTGAAGAAAACTCATACAATGTCCAGATGGATGATTGCAAAGTATTTTAAACTCCACAACATGTTTCAACATTTTAAATCACTTCGTATAGTGTTAAGGACTTACATAATTCTATTCTTACTTTGTCTGATAAGTACTTGCTACGAACGTTTTATTGCTTAGCAAGTAACGCGAACAAAGTTTCTTAACACTATCAACAGTGCGCGCGCAACTCGGCAATAGAACAGGTGCATTTTATCAGGCGTCAACACTTTAATGTACTTGCAACACTCAAGAAAATCACTCAAGTGTTCGTTGCGAAGACACGTGACATCGTTTAAGTGTGAATTTATACAAAGTATACTTCAGGAAATACTTTGCTACGTATTGTAGAAAATACCTTCAGAATTTGATGATTTCTTGGGGCAATTTTTATAAATTACTTTACCTAATTGACTTTACTCGGCAACCAATGTCGTACATGTACGAGTATACATGTGACAATATAAATACATTTTACAAATCGAGGAACGAACGTCCAAAGAATCTGTCATATGAAATTATAAATTAAAAATTACGCCGTGGAAAATGTAATGACAAAGATGGAGAAAAGGATGCTTAGATGGTTCTGACATGTAGAGAGAATGAATGAAAGATGGACAAAAAACATTTATAAGGCGAGAATGAGCAGGCAAGGCGAACTTATCATGACCAAATTGAGAAGGTCAGGTCAAGAGTAAACGGACGAGCATGTCCTTGGTCCAGATGAAACGGGGTATTATCTCACAACACAGATTTTTCAAGAGGCAATTTTAAAGTTTCTTCTGGATCATTTCAGCCGCTATTGTTATTTCATTCTCCTCACCTATATGTATTTAAAACCTACGCATTTAACATTATTTTCGAATGCTTTTTGTTCTTATTCAGTTCCGTAGTTTTGACAAAATCCTGAAACTGTTCAGAGAGGTCTATAATGTTACCCTTTTGAACATAAAAATATTTTTGATTCAGAGTTTTAACTAAACTATTCATGCTTAATACTTTTAAATGAAAGAAGGAATAATATTGAATTCGATAAAACTTTGACGAACATAGAATCTGAAAAAAATACGCTTTACTATGGATTACCATAACAATTCAATGAAAAAATTCGTTTCAGAAATAAACGCGTAATTGTCATGAAATTCTGAAATTTGTGCTTTCAGGTTTATGAAAAATATTATACAGAATTTTGTATTTATTTTTCGTTAATCTCATAGTCCTTACGGAAGTAGTTTTTGATATATAGTGGTCCCCAGAATAAATCGGTTTTAAGATCAAAAAGAGGGTAGTCACAATTTGGGGGTGAGGGAATGACTGTCACAAGACATTAATTTTTAAAAATCAACTTAAATACTAATTACTAACAAAAATGGCCTTAAGGATGAAGTTATTCTACTTATTATATTTAAGCAAAATAACAAAACAAATTAGTCTCTAATATAGTTAGTAGTCTGTATTATAGTTAATAAATGATTGCAGATTTAGGTTAATCTTAAGAATTAGTTTAACTAATCAATCTGTAGGTTATTCATTTCTTTTATGAAATAATATCCTCTTTTCAATAATTTTGGAGGCTCAATTTTCTGTATAATATCTTGCCAGGCATATAGCTGCTCATCCTTAATTGTGGGCCATCTCCAGGACTTGGTTCCCTTCTTCATACATTTTACTAATGTGCCTTCTCCAGAAACTGACGTTATTTCGCCTGGATAAACTTCCTCGTCCCATTTAATAAGGACATGGTCCCCTACGTCATAATTTTATTCAGTTTCAAAGTTATTTCCTTTTTAAGCCACACCACCACATAACTCCGTCTGTATCTTACTTTTACTGCACCTCGTTGAAACAGATGGTTTTGGTGTAGTTGTGTAACATCCCAGGTGGTAATGCTTACATTTTTGAAGACAGTTGAAGCATGAAAGTCTTCTGAACTCCAGTACATCACCAGTGAAGACAAACTGGCGAACATTTTGACACGGACATCTGTTCGTGTTTGACTGTGGAAGGTAATATTCGACAGCCTTGTGTTTACTTCATCACATTCTCTTAACAAGCATTTTGTTGAATGGACATCACATGTTATAATTGATAAAAATCGGGTTAAATTGCAAATAGGCAACGCTTTAGCTTCATACAACTTTGAGATCATAAGTTGAGTATTAGCATGGATCACACATTTGCATGTGTCTCAGTCTTTCAAATTTGCCCAAGTCGCCCAAAATGATCTAAACTTACAAAACGTTGCCAAGCTCACGTTATATTCAACAGTGGTTAGAAATTTCTGGTGTACATTTTTCATGGTGTCACATACAGTCTCTTTTGTTTTATTTGTCCTTTCAATTTCAACCTCATAAAATGCTTCTTACCAGAGCACATTCTCGAAATCTCATCTTTTTCTAAGAAGTCTATGACATCTCGTTTAACTTTCATCATTTTCTCATTCAATTTTCTGAAGCCGCCATTTTTATAAGTGTCATGTTCGTAAAACGGTTTTGATAAATTAAGCAATTTATACTTCTTCAGGAGATCTGGTTTCACAATTTCAAAATACGTCTTCTGCTCGCGGTGGTTTTTTAGAGTCTTATAATGGTATTTCAGTTGTTTACAGATAACTTCCGAAAAGATAAACTTCTTATTCACAATTTGTGAAACTTGTATGTTTTTTAATAGTTCTCATACTTTAGCTAGTGGAGACGACTGAATATTTTTTATTTGTCTTTGATATCTCTTACGAAACTTCTCTTTCTTATTTCTTCTTTAATTTTTTTCTGTAATCTGGCTATTTTTGCATAAAGAATTTCTCTACCTCTTCTTAGCTGCCGCCTTTTTTGTGCAGCCATTCTTGCGCTCGTCATTATTTTGAATAACAGTTTCAAAAACTGGTCCTGGGCTAGGTGGTGGTATCTCATCTAAAATCCTTGCCAGATTCTTACGTTCTTGAGCTTCCTTGTTCCTATAAGTTTGGCTATATTTTTCCTTTTTACTCTTTTTGCTCTTGAAGACACGGCAGAAATACCTTTTACTTGTCCCTTCTCTTTTTTTATTTATTTAAGCCTTTCCTTTTCGTGAAGTATTACTAAACTTTTAGGATCTTATCTAATTTTTTCACGTCGGTTTTTATCATATTCCTTTTTTTTTATTTTTGCTTCTTGGGTTAATTTCTTCTTACTAGCCATTATTTGGTGAGCAACGTTTTAAAACAACGAACAAGCAACGCTAAATTCAAATTCGCCTTGTAAAATAATTTCCTCATAAAGTCATCATTACGTCAATAGAAATAGTGAGGGAATGACGAAATCAAAATAAATCAAGAAAAACTAGCGACATAATCTTAGTTTTCGTGTTAATATTTTGTGTAATCTTACTGCTCTCAACAGCTCATTTTAGTGTATAATTATTAAATAAAATTAAACACTTACCTTTTTTTATAACATGTGAGGAAATGACTGTCAAAAATGTAGCTTTTAGAGTTTTAAATTATATATTTTTGTAGTAGAAACTTTTTACACACACAAGACGAATTGCGGCATTTCGAAATGTTAATAGTGCCGCCAATTTTTTTTTAAATTTAAAGTGCATTCACCATGAATGTAAATAAATGTGTGAGGGAATGATTTTTTGTTGGGACGTGAATAATATTTATTTTTTAACATTTATTTCTCGTGTATTTACTATAGAATAGGTTTAATTCCGCAAAAACATATTTTATTCGATCGATTGTTTAAATTTTGAAGGTTATTAATGTCAAATGTGTTGAGTTAAAAATCTGGACGTATTTGAATATGGAACTTGGGATATAGCGAAGGAATGACTTTGAGGACATTTATATTTTTAATATTTATATTTTTTAATTTAATTAAAATAATTCAAAATTTTATTTAGGCTATAGTACCTATTTAAGTATATTTTACAATTAAATAATCGTTTTACCGTAAGACTAAGTTCTTCTGTTTTATAAACTTATAAATAGGACAAGAATATCGAAATTTCCTAAGAATTACCCAAATATTTTTAAATTACATTTACCTTACAATGAACTCATGCTGTCTTTTAGTTTTAATACCCTGTTAAATGAACGACGACTTGACGATTGCGGCTTCGTATCGACTGTGCTCAATGTTTGGAGCCAAAACGCGCGAAAAGTTCAGACACACTACTCTGCTCCCGCGCCATTGTTCATTAAAAAGATCTCGATATTTTTTTAATAGGACTGCATTTTAAAGTTAAAAGTCCAAATTTTTGAGTTGATACCCTGTACCTTAGAATAATAACGCATAGAAACCTAGTCCGCACACGCTAAGTGAGGCAAATTGAAGCGCTCCCAATGGGCCTACACGAGCAGGTGGGCCTTCAGTGCTCAAGGTCAACTTGCACCGCGAACAGCTCAAGAATTTTAGCTAAAAATGATGAAATGTGCGGTAAATGAGTGTAAAAATACGTCAGACACACATAAAATAGATGCTAACATCACATTCCACTAGGAAGTAACGCGTTTCAACTTGTATTTTTATATAAATATTCACTAAAACCGAAAATTAACCTACTACTAAAACTAGCCTACAAGAATTTGATTTTTGCCTCACTTGTGACAGTTCGTTTGATATGAAACTATCATTCTATGCGTTATTATTCTAAGCCCTGTACATCCAAGGCAACGAATTGTATGAAAGCACTGATGCATGTTAAAAATTAGCTAAATGTAAACGAACCGTAGTTAAGTATTTTATGGGACATTACTTGGTTACTTATTGTAAAATTATAATGAACTTTTTGAAAGTGGTTCTAAATAAATGATAATATTTTCAGGTAATAGAAAACATTTCGAAGTATCTGTTCAAAATAGTACTACATATAATTAAACTCGTTTAATAACACGTATCACAACTTTCCTCCGATAAACAACCTAAAATTCAGCCTTTATATGACAACTAAGCCGGACTTACACAATTTGTCTGACGTGTCGTGTCGTGACGCGTCAGAACGGTATCGGTTCTTTAATATGGTTAGATTTATATTAGTGTCGCAATCTAACGGGACGGCTTGTGTTGTGTGTATGAAACCGATACCGTTCTGACGCGTCACGACGCGACACGTCAGACAAATTGTGTAAATCCGGCTTTAGTGTGTCGCAGTCTGAAGTGACGGCTTGGGTTGTGTGTATGGAACCAATACCGTTCTGACTTGTCACAACACGACACGCAGACTAATGTAATCCGGCTTAACAAATGTCAATAATACGACGACGTATAAAGCGCATTTCACACCGTGAACGAAGCTAAGCTAACGTAGCTTCGCAAACATAGCCGGAGCATCTATTCATACTTCGGTTCACACCGCGAACTAAGCTAACCGAGCTAACGAAACTAACCCAACGATTCCACTAAGCTATGTGAAATATGTCGCCCTTCTGCCGCCCTTCACCCCCATACGTACCCATAGTGTAGCACGTCACTACTTAGGTACTACGTATTTTCTTAGCTTAGCATTGCATGCAACTACGTGAGCTAACCTGCTTAGCTTCCTCCGCAGTTTGGCCTTCGCTTGAAAGTCACTAGTAAATATTGTATTTGACCAGTTAACCAAGTGACATCAAGAAGTTTTTTTACTTTTCGATATTTACCTAAACCTTTATATTATAGAGTGATTTTCAGGTTAGTCTTCTCTACCATTGTAGATTTCGTTATCTAAGTATTCAAGTTTATTGCCATGATATTAAATAATATTTCAGGATACTATTAAATAATACTTCATGGTAATATTCTAAAAATTGAAACAATAGAAATTGCCAACGTAATTAGGCAGAGAAAACTAACTTGAATATTACCGTCTAAATGGTCAATATACATTTTAATATTACCGTGACTATCACTAGACAATTTCCACTTGTTTCAGGCGTTTAGACACATGCGACTTTTTATTGTTCTCCCTATAAGGAACCTGGAACTGGCGATACTATAGTCGACTACTATTGTTCTTTATTGTTCAAGCTGAAATCAAATAAATACTTGACACATTCTTTGCCATGATTTTTCGAGTACATTATTATACTTGACTCGTGGATTGAATGAAGTGATAAACTCGCGGTTGATCTGGTCTCCGGGATAAACGGCCCGACCAAAGCATCAGAGACAGGTACATGGCTTTCAAACAAAAACTGCCAAGGACCCTGGTCAGATTCTATTGGTACCAAAAATTTTCCAATATGGCGAATCCAAGATAGCCACCATACAAAATTAAGTTTGCTGAATCTCAGCAACTATCAATGGTATACAGCGAATAATCCACCCAGGATTTGGTGAGTATCAGAAAGTGCCGAAACCGAAATGAAATGTGCTCGAAATGTGCTCCGCATCAGGTAAGACCCCGGCTGTCCAGCCAAAGTATATTTCCGACTTACATAGCGTATATTTGTTTTTTCAAACATACCAACATTTCGGGCCCTTTACAGATTCCAGAGTCAGCCGTGAGCATGGGATTATAAAAGTAGTGAGTGTTAAACGTCAGTAAAGAACGAGAGCCTATCTATATCTGTTTTCCATCTTTGCGTAGGTACAGTTTCGATGTGTGATAAGTTTTTCTTATTTCCCATAGGGTTGTATAAACTTTTTATTCTAATGGGAAAATAGGATTGTACATGGCTAGATGCCTGCATTATGTCAGTTATGTTATCTTCGATTGGGTTGGCCAAAGAGTCCGAGTGGTATCAAAGTAAAAATGAAAAACGTTTTAAAAATCAATTTAAATTTTTATCAATTGTATATTGTCCGTGTTAATGTACAATCTTTAACCAATTTGCCATGTTTCGGGTAATTTTAGAATTCCGCTTTCATAAACATTCCTGTTTACTTTACGTCAATTTATTATTAAAATACACGTTTAAGAGGTCAATGAGTTTAATTGTCGTTTTATAGTCTCTCCGTTATAAAATCATGTCCATTTAAAAAAATGTAAAGACCGAAAGAATTGATACTCTAAAGGGGCTATGTCGAACGTATATGATTGATGGGGTAACACATCCCAACCTACCTTTTTGACGGCCTAGTAAAAACGTGTGTGTTGAAATTCATGATCGCCTTCTAGTTCTTCTAGTTCTAGGCGTTTTTCATGAATTATTAGTATATTGTGTATTAAGAAGGTAAATAAGAGGTAAATAACTTATTACTGACGAGATTTGGAATTTTGAAAACAACGTTTTTCATTTGCGAGGAAATACATGTAATAATAATTTATTTATTGAATTAATAAATATCGCTTCACAAGACTACAATTACAGATTTTGCAAACGGCAGGTTTTTTTTTATATTTGCAGTTTGCCAGTTATTCTTTCATAGATAATATAACTCGAACTAAAATGTTTTAAAAGGCAAAAAAAAAAAATAATTCGAAAATGCTAAAAGTACTGAAGAATTTGAATTTACAAGATTAATTTAGTAAATTAAAGTTAAATTACAAATGTTAGTTTTTTCTATATTTCAAGCATAAAAATTGAGAAGTACGGTGCAATTAAATTAAAAAATAAACCAATTACTGCCATAAGGCGGCAATGTAATGAAAAACCCGTGGGCGTAATTTAGGGCATTACGGTCGAATTTGCCTTTAGGTGTTTACTAGCAAGTGTAATGAAAAAACTTAAAACTTTTCCGCCTATTCTTAAATTTTTATTTTTAAAACGACCTTATACTATATAACATTATAAAAGGAAATAGTAGTTTATGTGACTGGTACATAATGAAAGGCATTAAAATACGAGTGATTTTTATGATCATAAACCCTCAGGTTTATGATCAAAAAAACATCTCACGAGTCGAATTCGATGTTATTATGAAGCAATAATAACATTTTCACAGATAAGAAATTTGTTCTAACAAAACAGTTTACCTTTATCCTGGTCGTGATTTGCGGTTTTTGAACATATTATAGAGAGTTTATGATGATATGTGTGTAGATAAACGTTTTTTTGTTTATATTTAGCGAGTGGCAAAAACGACACGGAATATTTAGCCAACGCCTGTTATATACGTGTTAAATATTGAATGACACCATATTTTTCAACAGTGTGGTGTGAATGCCTTATGCTTAGCTTTAGGTTTAGCTTTAAATTCTTATATAAGGAAAAATTGTCAAATTCAAATTCAAATTCAAATTAATCTTTATTTCATAGGTAAGCATTATTACACTTGAAATCGTCACAATGGTTAAACTCTACCGCTCATTCATGAGGAATCTCAAAATGTTTACCTATGCACAATTTTTACGTATATAACATCATTGCCTGTGCGTATATAGTTCAGTGAATATTTGAATAGTGAATTTCAAAATCCCGTTTCCGAATTTTGGCTTTGACTTAAAAATTTTCGCTTGTACGTTATTTAGTTTTATTTTTTTTTACCAGCTAGAATCTAGGTTGAAGACTAATCAGCTCCAAAAAGTCAGATATGTCTGTAGATCTACGGATATTTGTAAAGGCAATTCTTCGGATATTTCAGGCCCGTCTTACGAATTTTTAGAAATTGGATCTGGTAACACTTGTTCAATGTTCGTTCAACCTGTTTAGGTACGTGAGTAATTGGCTAAGTGCATGTGTCGTCTAATAGTGCAACCGAGTTGCATCGAGGATATGACGCAAAACCACCGTCAGATTGTATCATGAACTGTAGTAGCCGTGGTTTAAAGGAACTGTCGTCATCCAGGATGACAGATTTAATCTTTTCAATGCTACTTACTGCCTTATTATGAGCGCTCAGTAATTAAACCGCCATGCCAGAGCGCGGATCTTCTATAAAAAAGAAAAATGTAAAAACAATAGAATTGTTATCCTTCAAGCGCAAGTTGTGCAAGTTGTATCTTTTTTGACAATCTTTAAGACCGAGACTTTGCATTATATTGCTGTGGATACATATATTCTACATAGGACGCACTATAAGTTTCCGGAACTGGCCACTTATATAAACAATATATTTAAAAAGTAATTAGAACATTTGAAAATTGAACTCTTTGGCTGCAGAATACAGTTTGTTTCATCTGACTGTCACTTGTTTTTACATTGTGGCGTCATTTTAGAAATTGGTTGTCTTTTGACATCGTCATACCAACGCATCTGTGGTCTTCCTCTTCGGCGTTTCTCGCCTCAGTGTCTTCATTCTACCACTGTCTTGTACCAAGAGCCTTTCTTGCGGGCGACATGGCCAGCCCACTTCCACCTACATTTCGCAATCCGTTTAGTAACAAGCTCACTTCACTTTGATCACTGACCCATTTGTTTCTTTTACAGTCTCTCAGCGTCACGCCTACCAGTTTTCTTTCGATTGCTCTTTGAGTCACCTAAGTTTGTGGAGGTCTAGCCCAGGTCTCAGCCCCTGTAAGCACCGGCATAATACACTGGTCGTGAATACGAGCTCTTCTTTTTTGGCAATGATTTTCATGTTGCACGCGAATTCAATTTTCCTTTCCCATTACGATCTCTTGTTTTGTATTATATTTATTTTATACCATATAAACTGACTATGACATTTTGGCTTTAATATTCTGTTATTCTTGTTTAAAATGTAGCTATTGTTTTTTTTCTGTTTTGCCCAAATGTTAACTGGTACAGATAATGCTTTATGGCGTTAACCAGCCATTTATGCTTTATTACATTGTGCAAAAATAAATAGAATAAAATATCTAATGAACTTGCCATTACACAACATGACAATGTAAGAAAAAATATCGTAGTTGAAAATCCAAGAAAAACGAAGCAATATAATACCAAAACTGTTAGATACACCAGAAAAAAGAAGTTTAATGAGGGAGTCCACACATTTGTGGACGCGGACTCGACTTGAACTGATTAGATAAAGTTTTATGTCCATGCAATAAGAGCGAAAAGATGTGCGTTTCGTTTCGACTTTTACTGACCAATGTATGGTCGCTCCCTGCGGAGTTTTATAAAAAGCTCCAAAAGAAAACTTATTAAGTCCATATTAAATCAAAGATGCTTAGAGGAAGCCTGATCAACAAGCACTTCAATAAAACGATTATGATTGGAAAAGAATAATTTTTTAGGTTTCATTCCAATATTTAAAGCATAATTACCAACTTATTATTATACAAATTACAATATATACAATATATATAATATATACAAATTTCGTAGAGAAAGACAAAGTATCTGCAATGACAGTGAAGCGAGGTCAGCGGAATTATATTCTCACATTTGAGTTAGTTATTGCAAAATCGTAATAACAGTTTCAAGTGGTTTGGAGTGGGGTCTCCAAACAAGCTTAAGATTTTTTGTCACTTTTGTGATAGCCAACAAGATAGCGTTGATGATTGACAGCTAGCTCCATAGCTCCCTCTGAATGATACTAGTTGTACCGTGAGTAGTGACGAAAAAACAGAAGGTATTTACTTGATAAGTAATCACCACACTTGAAATCGACACATATCTGAAGGTGATTCACATTTTCAAATTGTGAGTCACGAAAATTTATGGGTTACGACCATACACCACATATAATACATACAACATACACGGATCGCTCTTGCAATCATAGTCAACAGCTTGAGGCTGCCATTGATAACTGCTAGAGTAGTTGATACCAACTGCAGCAGTGGGTATCGACTGCTCAATTTCAATTTCATTCAAATCAGTAGCAACATGGATTTTGAGGAAGAAGCACTACTACTGCTGCTTTTGCTCAAACGAGCGGCGTAGAATTTGTTGCTGCGAAAATGCGCGCGTGACGTGGAATGAAGAATGCGGGCGGAGGTAACTACGCGAAAGCAGTCGACAGCTCGAACATTCAGTTTGCTTGACTGCACGATGAAATTTCACCGCACTGCAAACCACCCGAAGCAGTCGCAACATCTCGAGCAGTATGGTCTGTGTACACAGAAAACTGTAGTTTGCTATGTGATCGCAACTTGAAGCAGTAAATACTAGCTGCTTCAAGCTACCCGTGTATGGCTGGCCTTAGTTTTAGCATTGTGGTAAGAGCATTGGCTAGCCAGCCACCGTGTTGCCAATGCCTACGGTTGAGCTGGACGTAGGACGTTAACACATAAGGGAGTTAACACACTTAGGTATTAAAGCGAAGTTGACTCGAGACTGTCAGAACAAAATTTATGACTATGTAATAAGCGAGAGAAAGACCGTGTGTTTCACGTCAGCGATCTGAAAGCTTCTTCTAGAAAAATTCTTAAGATCTGCTGACTCAGTCTGTAGCTCAGTTGTAAAAGCGGTAGCCCCTGTTAGTTATGATTAACAAGTGTAACGGAACGTTACAACGTTGTTAAGGTATTTTTGAATATTACGTTTTTTAAATTTAACAGTATTAAAAATTGAACACAAATATATCACATTTTTAAATAATAATTGATTACAAAACATTAAAACCACGAGTTACCATAGACAAAGTTGGTTAAATCTATGGCAACCAACGTTGCATTTTTGAATGACGATAGACGCTGAGAGAGGGGAGCGCGGTAACCGGCGCCGGCGCCCGCCCCGGCTCAGGCAGACATCGTTATAATGTCTTCAGAGCCAGTCCACGCTCGGCTTGGCCGCGCTCCCGATATAAAAAATCCGTTATGAGATTTGAAATATTTAAATTTTTATTGTAAATCGAAGATTATTTCTTCCAATCACATTTAACGTACGTAAATATTTGTGAAAGTGAAAGTACCCGCTTTAGGGTAAGCGACCCAAATTGTACTATGTCGTTATTGCAGCTCTTTCTACGTTTACATGGGTGTCCCAAAACTCAACGTCAAGCGGTCACTGGGCGAGAGGCCAGGTTATATCAGTTCTGGTAAAAATAAAAAATAAAATCCACGTCACTTACTAAGTGATAATAGGCATTTTTTTGAAAATGTTGAAAATCTATACCCTAGACCACATGTTTAGGTACTGTCATCACAAATTTTCAAATTTTGGAGTGATTTTTTTTTAATGTCATCATAAATAACCTGCTATTTATTGCAGTCACAAATCAAACAATAAACGTTATGAGTTTAGTAAAAAAAATAAGTTTCATTGAATCGTAGCTTAAAAAAAATATGTCAGCTAGCTTTGACACTTCATCTTCATCAAAAAGTACTATACTACCGCTGGGCAAGTTATTTTAAAAGATGGCCCATATAATCAAGATTTCAAAATGGTATAATACTTGTCACTCTTCATT
Source organism: Hyposmocoma kahamanoa (assembly GCF_003589595.1). NCBI lineage: Eukaryota > Metazoa > Arthropoda > Insecta > Lepidoptera > Cosmopterigidae > Hyposmocoma > Hyposmocoma kahamanoa. The sequence goes on from NW_020654466.1 coordinate 4,331,893, forward strand.
CCATAAAAAATATTATAACTTATTTTTTGCAAAAGGAGCTCGTTTAAAAAAAACTCATGCCATGATAAATAATACTTTTGTGTGCTCAAAGATTGGCTTTAACATCGCGGAAGTGAGATGGTCATATGTGATAGAGTGAGATGGATAGTGACGCTGTGCGACATGAATTAGAGTGAGCGAGACGGATAGTGACGCCGATGCTCTATTATTGATCATTGGTTATTATCATTTAGTACGCTACGTTCCTTCGTTTACTGTGCATCTTCTCGTAATCGTGTAACTTTTGTACTGACGACTTTGGCTTGTGTTACCCTGGACTTGATATTGCATCTGTGTTGACGACTCTGGCTTATTCCCTGGACTCAATTTGTGTTGTGTAAACTGTATTAGTTAGTACTTAGCAAAACTAACACGTTTCGCGACATGCCGTATCTGTACACAGCGGAAGAATATGCGAACATGCATCTTATTTACGGTGAATGCCATTGTAATGCCTCTGCCGCAGCCAGATCTTATCGCGAGAGGTACCCAAACTTAGAGCGTCACCCAGATCACCGCGTGTTCGTCAATGTACACCTGGCGTGCTCGGAAGGACGATTGCCTAGTGCTCGCACGAGCGGTGGAAGGCCTCAAGGAGACGACGACGACGTAATTTTAAAAGAAATTCGAAATGATCCCAGCACTTCAGTACGTGCGATTGAAAGAGCCACTGGAATACCGAAAAGTATTGCTCATCGAATTTTAAAGCAACACGAATATCACCCGTATCATGTGCAACGTGTACAAAGTTTATTACCTCGTGACTACTCTCTCAGAATGGATTTTTGTAGAACAATGTTGGCGAGAAATCGTGAAGATCCGCAATTTATAAACAAAATTTTATGGACTGACGAAACAACATTTAAAAAAGATGGTTATTTAAACTTGCACAATGTACATGGCTGGCACACCTGGCATTTAATGCGTGAAGACCGTTCCCAATACCAATTCAAAGTCAACATGTGGACCGGAATTTTAAATGGACAAATAATTGGACCGTTTGAGTTGCCTGAAACATTAAATGGCGACAACTACTTAGATTTTCTTCAAAACGATTTGCAAACGTTACTAGAAGATGTACCACTCAACATCTATAGAGAAATGTGGTTTCAACAAGACGGTTGCCCAGCGCATTATGCTCGTTCTGTACGTGATTATTTAAACACGGAATATTCCGGAAGGTGGATGCCTTGGTTCAATTTTGTGGCCTCCTCGGTCTCCGGACCTAAACCCCCTTGATTTTTTTTACTGGGGCTGCATAAAGGAAAAAGTATATGCAAAACCTATAGAAAATCTAGCCCAATTACGCCACAAAATTGTTGAAGCAGCAGAAGAAATTAGTTTGAGAAAATTCGCACGATTGATAAAAAGATCTTTTGTGAGGCGATGCAGAGCCTGTATTCGTGCCGAAGGCAAACAATTTGAGCATTTACTTTAACATTAAATAGTTCCTTTCGTTTCATTTTGATTAAAATTTATTATAATACAACAATCGACTAACTATTAAGTTGACACACTCACATGTGTTAGGGTAGATTATTTTGTTTAATGCGTTGTCACTATCCATCTCACTCTATCACATATGACCATCTCACTTCCACGATGTTAAAGCCAATCTTTGAGCACACAAAAGTATTATTTATCATGGCATGAGTTTTTTTGAAACGAGCTCCTTTTGCAAAAAATAAGTTATAATATTTTTTATGGAATGAAGAGTGGCAAGTATTACCAGTACCATTTTGAAATCTTGATTATATGGGCCATCTTTTAAAATAACTTGCCCAGGGTAGTGTAGTACATTTTTTTTTAAATATGAAGTGTCAAAGCTAGCTGACATATTTTTTTTAAGCTACGACTTAATGAAACTTATTTTTTTTTACTAAACTCATAACGTTTATTGTTTGATTTGTGACTGCAATAAATAGCATGGTTATTTATGATGACGTTGAAAAAAATCACTCCAAAATTTGAAAATTTGTGATGACAGTACCTAAACATGTGGTCTAGGGTATCGATTTTCAACATTTTCAAAAAAATACCTATTATCACTTAACTAAGTGACATGGATTTTTTTTTTTAATTTTTACCAGAACTGATATAACCTGGCCTCTCGCCCAGTGACCGCTTGACGTTGAGTTTTGGGACACCCTGTATATGTGTACAACGTAAATTCGAATGGTACCATACGGTTTAAGAGACTTTGAAGATTACATCATCAAAATTTACCGAGCAAATCTAAATGTAAATTTTTTCACCAGACGTTGTTTTCTTTGGCTTATTTAGTTTTGTTCTTTTCTAACAATAAGCAAACGTCTCGGCCTTCAGCCTTATTACCTGAATTCTTTTTTTTTATCTATTTTTACACAATTTAAACTGCAACTCGGTTCTGGTCACGCCATCAGCAATTGCTACAACGTAGGTGCTCATCTCTAATTCGCTTTTGCCGTCAGTGGGCTTTCAGAACGGAGGCAAAAGGACTGTTACTACCAGTTGGTTGTCCATTGCAGGAAGTCACCTTCGGATTAAATTACCTTCGGACTAAGTTGCCTTTGCCACCCTCAAAGGTGGAATATTTTATTCAAATTTAAGTGGGGTCACTACTGAGGTACCTTCTTTCCAACAAAAAAGAATCATCAAAATCGGTTCACTAATGTCGGGTTGAGAACCTCCTCCTTTTTCCAAAGCATTATCAACCAATCGTAACAATTTGTGTAGAAATACAAAGGGAAAATAAGTGACGGGCCAGTCTACGAAATTTCTAGTTTCTTTATTGAACTATAATGAACTATCTAGAGTATTACAACATTGAGTTTTAAACGATAAACAAAAACATACGAAGGATTTCTCGAAACCCATCTAAATACTCATCGAGGTTAAATTACACAAGTAGACCCCAAACTTATTACTCGACACGCCATCATAACTCACTTAGTTTGAATGCTCATAATTGCAAAACATTGAAAGTGATGCTCGATCACGGTAAAAACGATTGCGTTTTTATTATTTTTTTCTCGGATAGCCCATATGTGGTTTAGACGTACACATACAACAACGCAAACGTACGTACCAAATCCAAATAGGTGTACTAACGATTTAAATGTTGCTTAGAGGATTTAACACGTTTAAAAGTTTAAAAACATGTAAAACGTGTAATAAATTTCCGTGTAAATGTCTGCCGAGTAGAGACTTCCAAACCAATAAAAATAATTACTTATAAAGAAAAAATAGCATACATAAAATTCAAGGCGACTGTCATAAAAGAGCAACACTGACGTAGTTTAAATTTTGAATTCCTCTTCTTAAGATCCGGCCTCCTCCATAGACAACGCTTGTCCATTCCACATATTTTATACAATAAAGTACAGAACCTTATTAAGCTGATGGCTCTATAGCAAATGCTCAATTTATAAACAAATAAATAAAAAATGACCTAAAGTCATCAGTATCTTTGTACATTTTAAATTGTTGGAAAATCCGAAGAATTTTGAAGATCGAATGGAACTATAGAACTGAAACTTTTAAAATTTTATATTTTTCTTTGCAACTTGTTATCACGCAAAGACAACACGGCATTCTTCTTGATATAAGTAAAACGTTGATACGCCCATCCTAGATAGTTTAAATAATAAATAAACAACACATAAATGACATGGCTACGATATTAACTCGCTACTGCTGGTGATCTATGTACGTTATAAATATGTTATAATTAAATGCCTTCTTTGCTAATATGAATAGACAATAATCATGTTCACCAATCCATAAAGAATTATTGAAAACTGAATTGTTTTCATTATTGCAAAGGTCAGAGACGGACTTGGCGGTAAATTTTACCCATTTACGTATTTCCTGTGTCCTTTCGAGGAGATCCGTGCAGCGAGATATTAATATACAATTATGAAACTTTTAACATCGGTATATAATGTACTTACTCTTTATAGAGCGAGAGTGACATTGTTACCTGATATAAATAAATAAAATAAATAAATTGGCGAACATATCAATGTTTTCAAAAAGGGCTCAAAAGAGGGTTATTTTTATACACAGGGTTATTTGTAAAATAATAACAAACTCCTATTTAAACTATATCACTAACATAATAAACAACAACTTTTGTTCCATGACTTTTTACAAAACACAATAAATTTACCAAAATCTTGTCTACTCCGACACTTTTTAGATCTATATTTGGTAATAAGGTAGTAAGTTTGTGACGATGTGACCTCCTTACATCGTTATCCCACCCTTTTATCGCCTTTTCTCCGGTTCCTGGCCACTCGTTTTTAAATTTTGATTCGTCCTTTAATTCCTTTGCCTCGCCATTCTGACTTTGTTTCGTTCCATCATCTCTCCCTGCCCGATCGCGGCAGCGAACACGTCTTCTCGTTAATTTCTTACCAAAAATCTCTTGTGCGATAAACATTTTAAAGATCACAAATATTAATAAAACGGGAATCTTTAATTTAAAGAGGGAATATTTATAAAATTGGATTTATTACCACTATTTCTTTACCCTTTTGAATTTTGAACTTTAAACTCGCTAAGCAAGATGTGTGGAGGCTGCGGAAGCTACTACTCTCTCCTGGCTACATTACAATCCATAGGACATGCCCAAGCAGTATCAGCACCGCGCGTTCAAGTTCAAAAGTGCAAGCGTCCTCACCAACGACTCTCATCCCCGCCCCTCTGTTTTTCATTGAACTGGTATTTACGCTAACGTTTTCTTTTGTTGCCGCACAGAGTTATCACCATTAAGAGCAAATATTTTTATTTTTGTACGAAAGTAAAATCTTTTCCATTATAACAATCATGAAACAAAGGTTGTTGTTTATGATGTTAATAATATAGTCCTGTTAGTATTTTACAAGTAATCCTGTACATACGTAATAAAATTAACATATATACGTAAAAATCTGCAGTATGTCAGGGGCGCAGTCTCCGCCTAGCTTAGTGCGGGCCTGTGAAATGTACGATAAAAGGTTCCCTATAGAACCGTGTCCATATAGCTGTAGGTAGATTTAATAACAGCAATCTGGGTGTTTCGCAATGGTTATGGATTTTAATAGGTACTTAAACATCTTATTATGTGGTTTAAGAACGTAAATTACTTACTCTCCTTAATAATGTAATGAAGGAAGACTAGCAGTGTATATGATTGCATAGTAATTGTATATAGTCAGCGATTATTGTAAGGTATTTTTAATTGCTACATTTTTTATAATTTTGCTTGTAGGTATGCTTATGTTGTTAAATATACGTCACCGTATGATTATTACGAATGTAATTTCGGGAAAATATAATCAAGACAGTACCGCATTGAGACGGGGGCTCCACACAACTTTATCATGTTTTTAATTTTTAATCATATTTTAGATGGTGGTCTGATACCTTGCATAAAACTTAAATAAAAATTTTAATCCCCTCATACGAAATAGTGTACCTACTCCAAGAAGTCAGAGTCCCCGTCTGTGAGCTAACAACTCGTCCAGTCCAATTTAATAAGCCCTAACACGACAGCTATACAAAGTTCTTCAAGTTAGTTGAGAGGAAAGGAAGAAAAATTGTTTATTCCGTTAATAGTTTACAGCACAGTACCCACACATTATATAATTTGACATTTAATACAATACAATTACACAAGTCTTATTAATAAATAATTCTACTTATTAACTATATAAATTAAGTAGGTACTAAAATTTGAATGATATGGAGTGTGCGCTGTGTTATTACGGAATCTGTAGGAGTAACTACGTAAGGAATACCTATAATGAACACTAGCTATGCCAACAAATTTTTTTTTTTTTTGGAGATGTTCTCTTTTTATTTTGTTCTTTTTTTGTTTCTTTGGTTTTTTTTCACAAATTCGATTTTTTTGTTTTTCTTCGAATTTTGTTTTTTGATTCGTTATTTTTTTGTTACAAAATTCAGAGAGAATAATATTAGTGATAAATATGGCAGTTTACAAAAATGACCTAACAATAAAGTTGACATGGTGTTCATTGGAGGTATCGAGAGTTGGGTAGTGTTAAGACTTCCGCGAATGGGTTCCCGCCTTGTCGTGCCAGGGGGCTCTAGTAGCCGTAGTCGATTTCATCCCACAGTGAAGCTAAAGAGGAACCCACGCGCCGGCCGATGGAACTAGACTGGCCCGAGGAGGAGGGCGTAACACGCTTGCTCGTCTTGGTCTAGGGCGAGCGGGTCCGCGCGGACGCCTTCGGGGAGGAGGGTCGCGGGTGAAGAGACGTGTCGGTGTGTCGTTGCCGCTCGTCCTGTCCTCCGCGGCCGAATTTGGGCGATTGGCCCGTGCGGTGGGCACTCCAAGGGACTCTCTTCGGAGAGTCCACACGGATACGTGTAGAGTGTTGCGGCGGAGCCTACCAACAGATCCGCTGCGGAGGCTGGGAGAGCATCCTCTGAACTTCACAGTTGAGGGGATGTTGTCCTAGCCCCTATGGCCCCTGGGTAGCCGACACGGGGGAGTTCGTTGCCCAGCATGGAGGGACTCGAGATGGAAGGCTCGTCTCGTGTTCGACGAGCCTTACACTTGGAGTCGGGGGATCGTTGTGTCTCTCCTCTCGGGGAGGGGTTGCGCTGGGCGCGGCCAGCCGCTGGTGGAGGCGCGGACGTGCAAGAGCGTACTCGTGCCTCCACCTGCAGCGGAGAGGAGTAACACCCCGGGAGTTTAGTGCGGATGTGGGACTGGGCTGCTCCCATTCAGGGTTCAGCCCAGTCCCACATAACCCCGGCTCTGCCCCCGTAGGGCCGGGGTATCTGTAAGCAGATTCCCTCGGGTAATAAAAAAAAGTGTTAAGATTTCTATTAACCTATACATATATTTAGTTTAGACAAGATGCCGCTAGATGGCGTTGAACCTTTATGCAATTTTCTAAAACGCGCTTTTAAGTTGTTCACGGAAATTGTATAACTGTGGAGTAATTAACAAATATAAACTTGCTAGTGAAATATACAGGCTGTTTCATTCTTGAGTATTTTTGGGACACTATACAGGTAGTCTGTAGACTGTCCTTGGTTGCAGCAATAAATCAAGTTTATCATATTATTGTAATGTCATCGGATTTCCATAATACAACAAACTTCAAGTCAATCGGACAAGAGGAAGTAAAATAAATATTCATTTTATGTTCGAGATTCCTACACTAAGGCTAAGAACTCTTGGAGCGGTTTTCACCTCCGAAGAATGTAGAAATGTATGCAAAATTTAGTAGCACATTTCAGGACGCGTTTTACGCCCGCAGCGGAGACGGTTGCTCGCGGCGGCCGCAAACCGCGCGGGCCGCCGACAACCGCGTGCCAGGCGGGCGTCGCCCGCGCACTCTGCGGTCGGTTTTCTTCCCATGGTTTGTGATTGATTTTCGATTTGGCAGCGCATGTCAATTTCTCAAGTTATGGATGTTGAAGTCGATCAATTAATTTCCTACCAGTTACCATTTTTCTTAAAGTTCTGAATAAGTAGATACGGATATCCGGATAAAATTAAAGAATTTGTCTTCTTGTTTTTTTAACTCATTAATAAAAACAACGAATAATCCGTAACGATTTCTTTCCAGAAACAGAGGATGCACCCTGAATCTTTTAGGCCTTCTTCTTTTAATTCTTCGATGAAGTAAGTATAACGCGATAGCTCGTTTTTTATGTGAGTCCATGGCGACGTCTGAGACTTAACTGACGATCTCAATCGATCGTAAATAACCGCGCGAAAAAAAAGGCGCGTGCCTTGCGATCCTCTCCTGCCAAGTTTGCGGACCGTTCCACAACCGCGGCGGCTTCGTGACCGCACAAACCTGCGGTATCGTGAGTGTTGAAATAAAACAGCTGTCCCGCAACCGCAGCGGGCGCGGGTCAAAACCGCTTTGTGAGTTCTGTCTCTAACTGGGCAAAGAGCTCTTTAAGCAACTGTTCATCAAAGCTAGGTAAGAGCAATACAAAAATAACAGCTTTGAGATTAGTCCATTCGTTTGGGAGCTACGATACTACAGACAGACGTTCAGATAAACAGACAAAGGCTTCAAATTTAAGGCTCAACTCACACTGGCGCAGAGTCGAAGCGTCGCGACGCGTCATGTTTTTCGCCTATAGCATATTCATCTATATTTTCCCATTATTAAGGTACAAATTTGTGTTTTGCAAATATGGAAACGAGCGGCTTCGCGCGTCGACGCGCGGCGATTTAATTTCGCACTCCCCTTTCCATCACCGGGGGACTAGACGTAGGCATGGTGAAAGGGTTATAACCCTAACAAGCAGTGACCAGGTTCACGGCAGTAAAACAGAAAACTTCCGGTCCACAAATTTATCTAAAATCGGGTTAAGAAGAAATGGTAACAAAGAAGTAAGGCTGTAACAATAAAAAGGTATATATAGAAAATCAGGTACATTAATATAAAATACTCCCTACCTTGATGGATATAAAGAGTTATTAAGTAGACACTTACCCCTAAAAGGGCCGAGTTATACTGAATTACAGATACATATTCATAGGAACATGATAAGGCTGTAGACTGTTATACACTTATTGAAATTGACACATGATTTAGATTATATTATAATGATTATAACTTAGTAAAAGAATCAAAATTAGACGCGATTGAATTTAAACAGCTCCACCCCTATGTTGTGGATATTTCAAACTTCCAAAATTTCTGGCACGAAGAGTTACGCTTCCACATGTATACAGCGAACAGCTATAGAGAAGAATTCCCTGCCGGCAGACTTATTCCCTGGACGTCATAACTTGGGCCTTTTCAAGGCGAGAGTGAATAGGCATTAGTCAGGTGTGCATGCTCCATCATCAACCTCATCGTCATTGTCCACCAGGTGAGATAGAAGTCAAATGCGCGCTTACATTTTTAACCGACTTCAAAAAAAAGGAAGAGGTTCATAATTCGACTGCATTTTTTTTGTATGTATGTTAAGCAATTACCGATTTATTATATATTATTTATATATATATATATTATTTACGATATATTATTTTTCTGTTGAAAAGAGGGTACCTCAATATTGGTCCCATTTAAATTTCAAGAAAATATGCCACCAAAATGGATTGTATATACAAATTTTGCAAGCTGATTTCACGTCACATTACCTTCATATTTACACACTAGGTTTTACCTGTTCTTAAAGTAATGCATCTAAATTAACACCCTTAATAAGATATGTAAAATAAAAAGAAAGTTTTACCTTCTCCTGAATAATCACTCTTTAAAAGATACGAGTTTGAGAAAATACGGCATCAAAATAAATGTAATTCCACGAACTTGAGAGGTGTTTTTTTTTTTTAAAAAGTTACAATTATATTTAAAAAAAAACAAATGTGCGTATAATGGTAGTCACTCGCCTCGACCTTTAACTCAATCTCGTATCAAAATAAATTACGCAGGAACGTTTTTCCCCTAAAGTATATTTATAACACGAAACAACCTTTCGGTTGAATGCTTATAAAGCAACAAACCTTGATGACAAAATTACCGATGCATTTCATTGTATGCACATATTCTTTATGACTTACATTCTGTATTGCAACAGAGGAGATCCTTGACATCAATTGATTAAATTTAAAAAATAATAAGCTATCAATAACTAATTTTAAAATATACTATCGAAAGATATGGTACCTAGTATACTTACGTGTTTCGTAAACAGAGTCACGCGTGCTAGAATTTAGAAAACGGCCCCGATAACCTGACTGGCCGACCACTATAATAATATATTTGTCAATAGGTAAGTACTTATCCCAATTATCTCTTTCATTTGCGTTTATTTGATTATAACAAAATAATAATATTGCAGACCCTCGTATTGCCAAGCAGTAATGTTAGCATAACTGCGTTCCGGTTTTGAAGAGTAAAGATACTGATGAAATTACAAGTATATGAGACTTATCAACTTACGTCTCAGGGTGACGGGCGCTATGACAGTGTCCCTCAGAAGTTTGCGTTTTAAAGCTCGGAGTGGCACTGCAACTGTTATGGACAGGCGTGTTGCATACAACCAGGCGGACGACTGGTTCGTCCAGTCACATGGTATCATAAAAAAATATATTCAATAGCATGGTACAGCAACAGCAGTAACTTTTTATGTTTACTGAACCGTAAAAAACAATTGATTTACAATTTTGTAACCTCTGCATTGTTGTGTTATGAATATAATATATTCCAAATTTATTGACCATAATTATAAACTATTTCATTTTTATTAAGTAGTTTTTATTTATAATTCATTGGAAAAAAAAACACAACAGTAATAGTTACGTACCTAGATATATACGTATATGAGTATGTGGTGGTAGCGCCGAGGAGCAAACGGTTTCTTCTCAATTGGAATTCTCTTTCTTTATGATTATCACGCTTGTCATATAATATAATAGTATATAATATAAATCGCAAAGATTTAAAGGTCAATGCCACCTCGGCCGTCACCCTGAGACAAAGTTGGTAAGTCTCATATGCCTAATTTTTTAACGAACACACTCAGCCCCGGAGACCTTGTATCGCGGGTGTCAGGGACACATACATATGTATATAGACAACCACAAATTATACCCAAACTCACGAGAGAAATAAATGTAGGACATACAAATAATTCTCCCGACCCGGGAATCTCTGCGTGGCAACCCAGCATGGTAACCGTTCGGCCAAGGAGACAGTTTTATGCATAGTTCCCCAGTACCCTTCAAAAACAGAAACGCAGTAATGCTCATATTACTGTTTTGCGGCAGAAATAGGTACGGAGGCAGCACTGCATGCAAAGGTGATTAAATATTATAAGATTGAGAAATAATTATTTATTTTCTTGGTACTTAAGACGTATTATTAGCAAAAAATAAAATGTAATATCGATTTACAAAGAATGCATACAGCAAACAAAGTTGAAATGTATACATTTATTATAAATGCGAATGTTGTATAACTTATTACATTGTTTAATAGAAAACGAATGGAATTAAATTAGATACTGATAAACATTGTGATTGTTACGGAAACAATCCGATTACAGTTCTCATTATCTTGAATGTCTTGCACTTTTTTTTCAACAAATAAGAAATTTTGTGTTATAAATATATTGTAATAAAGATAAGAAATTCGTTCAGAATATGGAACAATAAATCTAGAATTTTTTTTTAAAAACATGCATAACGGAGATAACACATTTATTTATTGCATAAATTAAGTAATTACATAATGTTTTAGATGAGATACAATATAAAGTTAAATGTCATTGCACCTAATTAAATTACAATACCACAAAAATATTACAATGACGATTTTTTCCTATAGAATAAAAATATAGATCGATACATTTATATACTCTATTGCTCACACACAAGAATGAAAACAGAACATAAACAATTAAACACTAATGTAGGCAAAGGCCGTTTCGCTAAGAGCGATCTCTTCTGAGAAGACTGCTAACGGTAAAATTTTAAATGCATAAATAAAACCTTCAATATGTTATTATCAAGTAACAATTTAGTAAACCTACATATGTATTTGTATATGTAAATATACCTAATATAAAATAAACTAATATATGTAATATGTAGTAATATAAGTGAATGTTGCAAACACGGACCATGTCAAAAGATATTTACGCAATCCAGCTTAAATAATCTCAGTACAGAGTACTAAAAAAACCGACCCCAAAAGTACGTGGAATTACATCTATTTGCCAAGTTTTATTGAAATATCCCCTAGTTCGCCTCTATACAGGACTTGACACATGAGATAATAAAAATCGGTTCTCACTACTCAAAGTATATTAAGAGAGAAAAACGCCTTGAATTGGAGAATAGCAAAACCAACTATTAAAATAATTGCTCCTTAACTAAAATTTAGGCACTATTTATAAAAATGAATGTTCATGCGTGATCAGCCACTCTTAAGCGTGGATGATTTTCTTCAAAATGATATAGAACCACTATGGAGGTACCCTCTTTCCAACAAAAAAAGAATCATGAAAATCGGTTCACAAATACCGGAATTATCGCGTAACATACATACAAAAAAACACAGTCAAATTGAGAACCTCCTTCTTTTTTTGAAGTCGGTTAAAAATAGGAAGCGACTTGGAATGTCGGATTTCTGACGGGAGTTCGCTCCATAACTGTGCAGTCTTCATCAAATTATTAATAATAATATATTGTAAAATATTAATAAACATAACGTCGTCGTTACTTAATTTGTCATTATCGTCTACAAACTTGTGTTTGATAAAACTTGGTGCCTAATGAGTATATATGTTACCGGCCAAACCCGATTTCAGGATAAAATAGTTTTGCCT
>NW_020654466.1:4344631-4429427 GCF_003589595.1 Hyposmocoma kahamanoa
GCAAAACTATTTTATCCTGAAATCGGGTTTGGCCGGTAACATATACATCCTCAAATGGCTTTGGTTGATTCCACATAACAGTGAAGTGTTGAATCAATCACTTTTGAAAAAATATATAGTAAAATTGAGGATGTACACTGATTACTGTACGGTGTGAAAACACGATTCCTAAAACTTTTCGCGATAGAAAAAAAACACAAACATATTCAATAGGCACTTTACATATACCAATGATTTTTTTTTTATATATAAACTGAACTAAATAGAACACATATACTATACGACATACATTTTTTAAATGGCTTTTCGTTTGCAAAAAAATAAATTCTGAAAAAAAGCCAGTGTTCCTACCGCTTGACCCGAGAATCAACCCTATTAGTACGCAAGATATGTAGACACTCATACAGAAATTCATTGCACGAAACATTTGATTTTTAAAAATATAATCAATCTACCTTACTATAAAATAAGCTCATACTTCCTTTATGTTTTCATTACGGCGCACGGAAGTGGAAAATTCATTGAAATATTTCTAATTACGACCGAATTAAACAGATTTGATCTGAGATCTGTAAATAAAAAAAATGAAAATTCTGTGGAACTTTCTGATTTTTTTGTCAAGCGAAGTTCGATTTTCCGTGTGTTTGGAATATGTCAAAACGTCTATTTTGTGTCTTGTTTATATTTGTTAGAAATTCTATTGTGTATTATAAACAGAGACAAATAGAATGAATAATACTGCCCTCGACAATACCGAATTGAAATACCGAATCATTGTATTGTGTTCTACATTATTTATATTAAGTTTTGTTTTAATTGTGACTAGTGTGAGTAATAATTATAACTTTAAAAAAAACTGCGCTTAAAAGTTTTGTGGAATTATTTCTATTTGCCAAGTTTTATTGAAATTGGTTAGCGGAAAGTAGGTGAAATCCAACAAACCGGATTCATCGTCTAATACCTAATTAGAGCTGAAATATTTTCTTTAAATTTAAATGGAACCATTACTGAGGTACCCCGTTTCCAACAAAATAGAATCATTGAAATCGGTTTACAAATGCCGGGACTAATCGCGTAGCTTACACACAAAAAAATACATTTGGATTGAGAGCCTCTTCCTTTTTTGCATTCGGTTGAAAATATACGAGTACCTATTTCTTGTGTTCGATCTTTGTATTAATAATTATATCAAACTAGTGAAGAAATTTCACAAAAAATTATTGAATATCGAGTCAAGACAAATTTGAAAAAAGCGCTCGGAATTCCCTAATTTCCCTAATATCTATCAAGACCAGCGTAATTCATGGAATTCACAAGGTCCTTTACTAAGTCCAATTTATTTTCACGTAATTTTCTGCAATTACCGATGAAAAATCAAAACTAAAAAACATCATATAAAAATCACCAATTATGAATCATGACTGTTACGCACATCATACAAGTCTCACGGTCAATAAAAAAATGTAAAATACCGCCATCTATTATGTTATTTGATGTTTTTTTCGGTGTGCAAACGACCACGTAACAACTAAACTATCTGTGACAAAAAAAGAGCTTCTACATTAAACGGTATATATAGTATTATATATATGGTTCTACAATTTAAAATTAGATCTGTGTCCCACGGTAAGCCGTACATATCGTCCCTTTAACTGACTAAGCACCAATTTACATTGCCGCGGAAAAGAATGGAAGCGAATGTTTGTAATCGTAGCATAACTTATGTCAATTGTATAACGTACAAACTGCATTCGAGTCAAAAAACAGATCGAGCGTGTTCAGGAGAATTCTCGCAGTCTCAGGAATTGACGCCGCACCGGTAGCTGCGTTCTCCGGAAGACGCGAGACTCGTGTTTTGGCTCGTTTGTATCTACATTATACAAATGACATAAAGTTCATTATGATATGTATAATTTCGTTTCACTTCCATTCCTTTACGCAATAATGTAAATAGACCCTAAATGTAGTAAGTGATTTGAGTTGAATTTTTAGTGCAACATGTTTTCGGTTTAGCATTTCTCATCTTGAGCTACAGCTCGTGTCTATCTCGTTCTTTTTATTTATATTTTATATACGACGAACACTGTACACTTTTGAAAACATAGTAAGTCGTATGTCAGTCGTAGTTACGATAAAAATGTCAGTTGTGTCAGTTATAATATTGAGGAGAGCAACGAATTAATCCTATTACCAGGAAATGTTTTTCATATAATTTCATCTGTTATTAGAAACTGTGAAACAAATAAACACAACCGTACTTATATTTCTTTTTTTCGCCCAGCAATTGAGAAACCCCGTATCGCGGGTGCCATGGACACACACTTAGGTAGACAACCACAAATTACACCCAAACTCACGAGAGAAATAAAAGTAGGTCATACATATATTTCTCCCGGCCCAGGAATCGAACGTGGGATGTCTGTGTGGCTGTCGAGCATGATCACCGTTCGGTCATGAACGCACTTCATTATCAACGTGTGTTTTATTAGGCTACCTGTCTGAACGTATCATTTATCTTACTCAATCACGTCAAAAATGTAAGATAAGGCAGCATTATTGTTAAATTCTTCTCAAACTAGTTTGGTAAAAAGAAAAAAACTTTAAAACATACCCATAGTTATACGAACCAAGTTCGCATGTTCACTGTACTGACTCAATTTACATTGCTGCGGAACAGAATGGTAACGAATTTCTGTAATAAACTTAATTAACTTGTGAATTGTGTAACGTAGAAACTAGATACGAGCCAAAAAACGGGTTTCGCGTCATCTGGAGAATTCTCGCACAGTCTCGAGAATTGACGCAGCTACAGTACCGTTTGTATTTGCCCTGCCATTTGGGACGCGCGCGAGCACCCGGGACGCCTGCAACGCACGGTGACGCACCCACCACCAGAGCCATGTTTAACGAGGATCTGAATCCGGGAGGCCGAAGTGTTTGCCGACAAGTGTCGTGTCCTCTCAGCGGCCTTAAATCGCTTTGTAAATTTAAGATAAGTGTTAGATTGTAAAGTAGTCTGTGTTTACCTCTTTTCTTTATTTAGTTTTTAAGTATTATTTTGTATCTTGTGTATTGTTATATTTAAACTTTACTTTATATTTAAGTTTGTGAGTCTTGTTGGTATTTAAAACCGCAAAACAAATAAGTGGCTCGGACAGGAAATCAGAGTCGCAGATGTCACCAAACGCCTAACGAACATTAAGTGACGGTGGGCGGGTCACATTACTCGAAAGCGTGGCTCCTGGTGTACAGCGGTCCTCGAATGCCGTGAATTTTCACTTTGGAGTGACAAGCGCTTCAGAAGGAGACCGGAAATGCGTTGGAAGGATGACATAAAGAAAGTGGCGGGGTTGAACTGCATACAGGTGGCACAGAACCGAGAGAATTGGCAGAACTGATGGAGGCCTCACCGACATGGTTAAGAACGACTACAAAAAAGAAATCTTGTTGGACGCTTTGACTTACGCTCCACAACAATGTTTTCTTTATAATTTCTGTATTTGGATTTTTATCAACAATTTTTAGCATCATCAGTTTCTCCAGTTTCATATAATGTTTTTACAAAGGTCAGTAGTCAGATTCACTCTACCACCGTCAGTAGGCCAATATAAATTTTCCAATAAACCGACCAATAGCATTGTCGAAGTTGTTTGTTGATATTGTTTGCGCATCCGAGCATTGTCCAACCTTGTATAGGACATTCAACGCAATTATCATTGTACCTTCTGTAATCCTCGCTGAATAGCTCAATTGATTCATTTTCTAATCTGTATGTAGTGGTGGAGATTACATTGATGAATTTTTTACGTATACCGACTAAGACTTAATACCAATAGCGAAATGTTCTTATTATATGTTTTATATACTTCATATTATTTTTATGATTTTGTGATAAAATGCTTTATTATACCAAGGCATAGATAATCATATGTACTTTGATTTAGGGCAGTGCATTTCCGGTTTACCCCCCTAACCAATTCCTTTCAATCAATGAATTACCTACATTACATACATATACGCGTAGTTTTACCCGCGACGAGTATATTCTTAAGTTTATATGGATACTTAAGTCGAGGGTAAAATGGGTTTTATTAACAAGTTATACACTCTGCTTTTCGCTTCGATTGCGAGGAAATTAAACAGCAATATTACAAAGAAACGATTATTTAATTAAAATTGAATGTAAAATTACAACAATTAGACATATTTAATGTGATGGTTTTTTATTTTATGCACTAGGTCATAAAATCCTATTTTATGCTCTAGTGCATAAAATACGACATCCAGCTTAATACGAACTTTAAGAGCATGAGCTGTGAAAAGAATATATTTAGTGGCGAATGCTCGATTTTGAAAGCTGAGTAAAATCATACTTAGTTACAATAGGAATGGCAGATACTCCAGTTAATAAACAAGAGACGATTTTTTAAGGCTGGATTCGAACGAGAAGATATTGTTCTACATTTTTTAAAAGTAGTTAGTGCATTATTGTATGCACTAACTGCTTATATTAATACTAGGTACACGGAATACGTTTCTAATTGTTTTGACATAGACAAAACCGCAAAAACGGGCGAGTCAAATAAAAAAAAATTAGACCGAGTGAAATAAATAAACTTAAGCTATTTTTGTATAATCATAAGATCAATAAAAATGTCATATTAGTCACAAAAAGTACACAGTTTATGCACTGATTGACATAATGGTGTGATACAAAAATAAACTGTTGTAGTAAACATGAATCACTTCGAGAGATTTCAAACCTCTAACTATGAAGTACCAAAAACTATCAAGGCAAAAGTTTGAAAATGTTGCCAATATCACTGCCTTAAATTAATAGCAGCAGCTCCTTGTGAAAGAGTTCGTCCAGGAAAATACTACCATCTTACTCATTTCTGCTACTTACTAGTAATGTGAGCATTATTGCGTTCCGGTTTTGAAGGGTAAGTACGGGTGCTGGTGAAATTACAGGCACATGGGACTTGTCAACTTAAGTGTCAGGGTGACGGGCGCAATAGCCCCCTCAGATCTTTGCGATATAAAGCTCTGAGTGGCACTGCCACTGATATGGACATCATCACGACGATCATCACGTCACTTGGTATGATAAAAAAAAATATTGGCATCACCGTGTCTATCTGAAGAAGATATAACGAATTCCCGCGAAAAAATGTTCGAAAATTAAATTGAAGAAAAATTACAATCTAAGACCTGGCAGTGTGGCTAATTAGACGTCGTAGCTTGTCCCGAAGAACGGAATATTTTACTACTTTCTGAATAAAAAAGTCAAGAAACCTGATTATAGTCAATAATTTCTTTTTCTAATAACTACGAGTACAATCTTTAAGATTGACCGAAAAAATTAGCACCCCAATCAAGGGCACACCAGACTACACATTTTTGTTCGAAAATCGCCTCCATTGCAACGGAACAAGATACGTCAATGTGTAGCTTGATGTGCTGGCGTGTGTACACATGTTCACATATTTCCTGAAGAATTAGATTTATAATAAAATTCAGTTAACACGATTTTGAAGGTTTCCGACAATTCAAATATGTACTATGTCAGGAGTGTTATCACGTGTAAAAAGGATCATTTACGCATGTCTAGCACGTGTGTTGTAGCGTAACTATGCGATAAGTAAACCAATTTGTGTTTTAATAGTTTTTTGTTAATAGCTTTGGCAGTAATAACTAAGTAAAAAAATAATTTCCTATGTGCCGTATTCGATTCACCAATAACTATTTTGCTTTCTTTATTATTCACGGATTTAAATTCAAAATATTTTATTGCATTAATATATTGGTATTAATTTTTATTTTACATTGAAAACAAGAATACTTTTTCTTTTAGTGACTACCTGTAAAGCTTCGGGCGCTTTGTTTCGTTTGTTTGAAAAAAAAACGCGATTTCCTTCCGATAACATACAGTTTCATTTCCAATGTGTAGTAATCGCGAAAATCTAAGAACTCGATACGTACGCGTTCTGAATTTAAACTGCAAGCGTAGAAAGGTAATTTTCATAAACATAAAATATTAACTTTAACGAGGTTATCCTGAACGTTCTTATTGTGTTTAAGTATAGATGCCTAAGTGAAACTATCTACCGCTCTAAACAGACCCTTAGGGATTAAGACTCACTTTTCACAACAGAGTTCTCCTCATCCATGATGGCCATCTTACTCGGCGTCTTATCTTCTTCAGGCTTCAGACCCATTTTCACTGCTACAGTTCGGAAAACTAAAAATATCAAAATATCAAACGCGCGCACTTTTCTAAATTTTTAACTCAAGTAAACAAGTCTTTGACACAACTATACTTTTATTTTTGTCCTATATTTTTTATTGGAATCGTTTTGGACATTTAGTTTTTTTTATTATTATTTACGAGATCGCACGCGTCAGGTGTGTGCTGTTTGCTTAGCGAGTACAGCGCCGCCGTGCTCGACCGAAGGTTGCTAACGACTGTCACGGATAATGGGCAAGGCTTGTTTATAAGGCACACGCGACTTGCAAGCACGCTACATGCTCTTCTATTGTCGACACGCTAATAAAATATCAGAGAAATTGACACATTACTGACACTTGTCCTCGGGGTCGATGAGTCAGATTTATCCGTTGTTTGATGGATATGTGGGAAGTACTTGAACTTATACTTATTCCATCAAAATTTATTTATAACGATAACACCGCATACGATACACAGTATTGACGTGGAAGATGAAAATATTTTTCATGACTTGAAAAAATTCGAATTTAGTCTGTTCTTTAGCTTTATTCGAAACAAAATTGATGATCAAACGAACGTACCTGTACGTGAAGTTCAATCTTAGACATATGAGCAGTATCCAGGCTACAGCCCTTTGCACGTATTTTGTAGGAGGTAGCCATTGGAGGTAGCAATAAAATATATGAATTTGACACTGAGAACTCTCACCAAAATCCCGTCATACTGTGGAGTTTCAAAATGTCCACCGTAAAGATAACATTTCCCGCGAAAAAATATCAAACAAAATATTGAAGAAACATTTCAATCTAAGATCTGACAGTATGATGTTTGTACGGTACTTGTCACATTGTTTCCGTGCCGATTGACTTAGATGCGATTGAAAAAATCATATGTGTTTGTTGGTGGTTAACTTATTATTCACGAGGCGTCGTTCCATATAAGTGAGGAAATGCATCGAGTTGATGTGCCTCCGAATTTGGGACAGCTCATACAAAACTGGTTTGGCTGCTAACTCCTCAATGTCAAACGCACGCAGTCCCAAAGAAATGAAACAAAAACATCAATTCCATGTATATTTTCCAGGTAAAGGGAAACAAGCGACAGTATAAGGACGTTGAAGCCTATCCGAGCCTCTGTGTGCTATTCAAACTAAATATGACGGGTCTTCAGAAAAAATCCAGTAAAAATATCGATTTACTTTAAGGTTTGAAACTTCAGATGCTCAAGTAAAATAAAGCCGTTCCAAATTATTGTCCGTAGGTACGGTGGTGTCTTATCTTATGAAGGTGAAAAAAAAACATTCCGTCTAATCAAATATAATATATTTCATATATAATTGAATGCAACTACCTATTGCGTATTTTATTTTACATCATATTTTTATGTATTTTATATTTTATGCTAAATTATCTAAGTTAGTTGGATACTCAAAGAATTTATTATTATTAATTTCCACCAGACTGCAAAAATGTAATGCAAAAACTAACTACACACATCAAAAGTGTCTAGGGATCAAGTACGTTTAAGAGTATTGCTGCAATTAGGGTTAATTATATTTACTTTTTTTTATCGCTATTGATACTTTTTAGTGAGTTTTAACATTTAAATAAGGAATATTGTTTAAAATTCGATAATAAGAAGAAAATCGATTGTCAATGTGGTTTTGTACAAAAATGAGTTATAGCGTTTTGACAAAATCATTACAATATCTGCATCGGAACCGAAACAATTTACATTATTATGGAGAGACGACATCATTAAACCCGAGAAGTGATGATGCGAGCCGTCGGAATGTTGGAAGCTGGTTCCAGGCAACGTGCTGTGGCTTTCACTCTTAACACTACACAGAGCGTCATAAGTCGCCTCTGGACGCGCTATCGCATGACGGGCAGCGTGGCCGAGCGACATGGAGGACGATCTCGCATCACGACTCGCAGACAGGACCGGTATATCCAAAATACTGCTCGACGGAATCGTACCATGACCGCCATGATGTTGGTTACGAGGCTCCACAGCTCCTCAGGCTTGCTAATAAGCGATCAAACAATCCGAAATCGTTTACGTGAAGTGGGTCTGCGATCCCGAAGGCCGCTCAGAGTTCCACCTATTTCACCCTGCAATCGCAGGACCCGTTTACGATGGGCTCGCGAACACAGAAACTGGGAGGAAGAAGACTGGCGCTATGTGTGCTTTTCGGATGAATCCCGCTTCGGTATGAGACCGGATACAAGACGTACTCGAGTTTGGAGAACATCTGGACGTCATGAACGTTTGAGATATTGTCAGGAAGTTCATCCATATGGTGGGGGAACAATAATGATATGGGCCGGTATTTGGATCGGCGGAAGAACCGATCTCATTTGGATCAGGGGTAACCTCAATGCTCAAGTTTACGCAGAGAGGATTGTTTCAGATGTTATCATCCCTTTGCCAGGTCAGTTGGGTGATTCATTTCAACTAATGCATGACAACGCACGTCCACACACGGCTAGAGTCGTAACACGCATTCTTGCCGAAGCTCGTATCAACGTTCTGCCGTGGCCTGCTCAATCGCCAGACCTCAATCCAATTGAGCACGCATGGGATATGCTTCAAAGAAGAGCTGTGCCGAGTATGCATACCGTACATACTCTACAACAATATTTTGACTTGTTACAAAACACATGGGCGGCCATTCTCATCTTAAGCATGCCAAATCGCTGTAATTGTGTTAATGGTGGAAATACAGATTATTAATTTTCTTATCTTTACAATAAAAATGAGCAAAATCATAATTTTCGCCATTTTTTTGTCATTTAATTGACGCCGTTAATTTGAGTTTTTTCCCACAATTTGCAAAAACATAAATTTTAGTTTATTTTAATTAAATATAGGGGTAAGCGGTTGAATAAAACATAAGCCTTAAAGTAAGAAGTCGTCCTGGAAGACTGGATTTGGTAAATATTGCTTAAATAATTTTTATTTCAAAAATATTCACTTGATCCCTAGACACTTTTGATGTGTGTACTTACACAATGAAAAAAAAATCCGATCCTGTGTTAATTTATACTTATAATCAATTGTATATCAATCAAGAATTGATATACATAATAAGTACATGTATAGATATAGCTACAAAGAGTGACATGTGAGAGTGGTTGTTAAAACCACCAAAATTCAATTAATTACCTTTTTCGAATTTCGGATTTCCGGAAATGGTCTTACTGCATGGTAGGATAAAACTACTCATCCAGCAAATCAAAGTTGGATTTTAAAGTAATTCTGGTGATGGCTTGACAATCGCTTTTTTTTTAAATCAATTTGTTTTTCCACACAAAATTAGTGTGCGCAATCATTTTACGGATTACAGTTTTTACATACAACTAAAAACTAGAATGCCATCCTTCAATTTATAAATTTTTTCTCCAAAATTGTTGATCATTATTATGTTGCCAGCTGGAATAATTAATTATGGTTGGATGTTTTTCTTCTATTCCATTTTTTCTCAACCCAACACCAACTAAAACAAATACCATACACGTGAATCTCGTACCTGCATTGGAACTGTGGAAGTATTAAATCTATATTTTGTAACCGTGACGTTCAAACATATGTCTTATATACAAAAATTATTTTATTACTTTAATACTCTCGACTGGTAACACCACGCAACAGGATTTTCATTTCTGGGTTATCATCTAATTAGTTGTAACATAAAAACATGAATAAACTTTATTTCCTTGCAAAAACTTGGAATCTGCGTACCATTATGGAAACGTACAAATTCTTATATAAATAAATATCTTTAAATAAAAGACAAAAAGGGAATATTATATTTTAAATCAATAGTATATGTTACCCAAAATTCTACAGTTGATGACAAAGAACTTAGAAATGTATAGATTTGCCAGATCATGTATTTTTTTATTGATTTGATTTATCTTTGTTTTGTTTGATTGATCAAAATTAAAGATTGTTTTATTTGATTAATTGAGACAAAAATTTTACCAATTATCAAGTTTCCTTCCCGCGTAAATGAAGGGAAAGAATTCCAGACTAATGAAATCTCAACTCAAACTTGCGTGAAGCAAATGAGCCATCGTAGGATTAACGATTCGCGCATTCCAGCTTTCGCAAATCTGTCTCCGTGCTATCGGCATTTGCGCAAATGGACCATCGCGCTTTTGAACCTTCGCAACTGACCATTCGTAAAAATAAACCGTTTGTCGCGCATTATAGCTTTGCCGCAACCATCTTCGCACCATCGTCATTCGCGTAATCGGCATTCGCAATCACGTGGGAAACCTATTTTGATATCAAGTGAGCATATGAACAAAAAATCCGCCTGGTGGTAAACACCGCTCAGAGATTTAAATTGCAAAGATCTGAGTGGCACTGCCACTGCGCCCGTCACCCTGAGTCAGATTGCAAAGACTCATGCGCCTGTAAATTCATCTTAGAGCGCTTGCGCACTACGTCCTATTCCTACCAGTTCCGAATCCGAGAAATGACGGTCCGAAATCACAGGGATCATTTTATCTCTAGGTATACTAGCGATATTCAAATTTTCTCGGGTTCACAAGCGACATCCGAAGTGGGTACGACTTTTGAACACTCTTTACTGCTACTCTGTATATTGAAAATACCATGTAAATATCACTGTATATAAATACCACTGTGACAGCCACAACAGTAAGGTTTCAGGGGTACAACTACTCTTTTCTACATACTTTTGTTGCTCAATTAAACTGAAACCTATACTGTAAAACCAGAAAAAGAACCATTTTGTGTGACATAGTTAATCGCTAGGTTATAGAACTAACTGTCGGCACCTGCACCTTGTATCGGGGGCCCTACTTTCGAACCACGAAACCAACTGCTGTATAAAGTAGGTACGCAGAGTTGTGCCTTTTTTCGTTACGAGGGCAGATTAGGCATTCTAGTAAATGCTTATAAAACTTAGCCTCAGTATTTTTAAAAGTTCAATCATATGATACGTTTCTATTCTCCGTGTTAAAGATAATGACTTACTTGTTAAGCCGTCAATAAATATAATCCCATTGTCTTCATTGTGTTGACGTAATGATATTTTATAAGTCTAACGTTGTTTGTGCAGCGAAAGTTACAAAATATAAGCGTTTGATCTTTCGAAATATATAACAATAATATATTATATCTACTAAATAGATAAAACATGTAGGTATACCGTAAATAAAATATAAAAGTGTTGCATAAAACTGCGCAATCACGAAAACTTTTTTGTTGTGTGACGACTGACGACCTCCGTGCACAAGTGGCTTGCACACCGATTTTCATGGCGTCGCTATCCCTGAGGTTCCGGATTCGATCCCCGGCCGGGTCAATATAGGAACTAACTTTTCAATAAAGTCACGGATCTGACAGTTTGTGGACGTTGTTTCCGATTTCCATAACATTACTTAGTTTGGGTTTAGAGCAACATGTGATAGGTAATATTTATATTATATTATATATTTATACACCGTAACATACATCCATGTCATGCCTGTCCCCCGCCGGGGTAGGCAGACACTAAGGACCTTCACCTGCTATGCTCCTGATAAAACATGGTTTTTTTAAGGCCCGGGGAGGAAGGCTCAGTATGACACTGTTTTGTTGAATAGAGCTCCAATTAGCACAGTTAGTTTAAAAAATAATATGCAGACCACTGTTTGACTGACAACTTGAAATACGATGAAGATGTTGAACGGGAACGCAGTGCGCTGGCGATGCCAGTGAATATGCTGGCTCGCAGGTTCACTCGTTGTACAGCCACCAATTTTTGGTAGGTCAATGACACTTTTGTTGGTAGGTCAATGACAGCTGCAGTCAAAATAACGCTCTTTAGAGCATACTGTACTTCGCTGTACTCGGATGCGCTGTGGGCGAGCTGGCGAAATTACGGGCATACGGGACTTGTCAACTTATGTCTCATGGTGATAGGCGCAGAGGCAGTACCCCTCAAATCTTTTTGATTTAAAGGTCTGAGTGGCACTGTAACTGTTATAGACAGGCGCGTCGCTTACCACCAGGCGCATGACTCGTTCGTCCCATCACCAGGTATCTAACTCATCATCCAGGAATATAACTTGGAACTTACCTAACCTATTTGGGGGTTCGGTACTGGTGTCGTTGCCGTATTTTCTAATGAACATTGTTCACACACTCTGCTATGAAGAGAACTGTTCCCAACAGCGGAACATGAATATATTCATTACAGTACACAGACTCCAAAACGTACAACTTCACTCGCGTGTCGTTACCAAACTATATCACTTACGACAATAAATAACAGTTCAGATTTTATTATTTTCTTATAATTATATTTACGAAATTACAATAAATTCACTTGAAACCGAAGAATTAACGCGGAGTCCACTTGACTTGGAAGCTAAACAAGCATGACGCACCCTCGAGGTTAGAGGATGCCCTCAAGTCTTAGACTATTTTTTTCCATTCTATTCTATTTCCTTAATGACGGACAGTAGGCTTGGGGCAGCCTCTAAGCTTCAAGCTTACAGGATGGAAAAAAATAAAATAGTCTAAAGCCTCAAGTGATATTTTGGTGACACTGACAATTTATTTCTTTAATAATTTTGTTGTCTTTATTACAGTTTTTTTTTTCAAGCCCGATTGCACGCTTTTTCCACAAATCTTGCTGTTTTCATTAAAACCAACAAAGCTCTTTGGACTCAGCAAATGGTGATGCTAATAATACACATTTTTAATGTTAATGTTACAATGTAAAATAGTTTTCATAATATATATACAGAGGTACAATAAATGCAAACAAGGATTAAATTTTATGAATAAAATTGGGTCACCGAGGCAAGGTGCCCAAGATGTTGGCAGCGTTCCCTCTTTGTATGACTATGCTAATGCGTTGGGCAAGTAGCGGCCCTTGGGTTTCCCAGACAGTATCTTTTTTTGGTTATAATTTTGTGCAGATGAACTCCGTTTCAACTCCAAAGGCTGGAAATAGTCGGAGCCGAGGTCCAGGTACTTATTACATTTCATTCTTTCCGCCAGCTCAGCCGCGGCGCCAGCCCTCTTGCTGGTGTACTGGAGATGGGATGGGGCAAGTGTGTCGGCACACGTGGCGTCCCACACCAGTGCCCGGCCCATACTCCAAGAAATGAGAGTCATTTCGTCTCTCCTCTATAAAATAGTTGTACAATAAAGTTATTCGAGTACAACACAGTAACTCATGACAATTTCGCGGGGATCCGAATCTAACTAGTCAGCTTTTACTGAAGTTGAACGTTTTGATGTTCACTTGCACTAATTAATAACGTGTTTTATTCATGAAATTGATAAAACACTCTTAACACAACAATTATAATTAATTACACACACAAACTCATAGCCCCGCACACTAGCGAAACCCAGTATCGCGGGTGCCGTGGACACACATATAGACAACTACAAAACACAATGCATTAAGAGTGTGCATTACTAGCATTGGCTTAATTAATCATTAGGTACTTACTTAGGAGGACGAATCTGTCCAGGGAAGTATCTACTGCCACCTTACCTATTCCTGCCGCCAAGCAGTAATGTGAGCACTACTGCATTCCGGTTTTGAACGGTAAGGTTGCTGGTGAAATTACGGGCACATGGGACTTGTCAACTTATGTCTCAGGGAGACCTTTGCGATTTAAAGCTCTGAGTGGCACTGCAGCTGCTATGGACAGGCGTGTCACTTACCTCCAGGCGGACGTCTTGTTCGTACCGTCACTTTGTATCATAAAAAACGGTGGAAGCTGGTTTTAATGACAGAAAATATAAACCATCTAAAGTGAGTTGGTTACATTCATCCATCGAGTATATAACCAGACATAGAGACAAAATGTCATTTAATTTGTTTGAAAACTATTCTGCCTTATCATTACTGTGACAACTGCGCTCCGATTGGCTAGCCCGTGTTCGAAACAATTGACGGGTGTCGTCAACTATTTCACTTCAAATCGACAAGTTAACTGGAACTTTGCTATAATGGACGAAAATTGCAAAATTACATATTTAATATTTAATTACCAATGAAATGTGATTCCGTTTGTTTTGTAATTAGATGTTTTGCTGTTTTTCCCACACCACCGAATAGAAAAGCACGGCAATTGTTAGAGATATTATCTTTATTACAATAAATACAGAATATTTTTTGGAATGTACGGAGACGTACACGTTGATATTTATAAGAGCTGTATTGCTAATATATTACCAGGAATATATGGCCCTTATTTCGTCTCTGTTTCTGGTTATATACTCGATGCATTCATCAATACAATTACATACTATCAATATTAGGTAGGACAGAACTTTAGGGCGCATATTATTTTTTACGAAAGACGCAGCGTGGTATTCATGGCAACCAGGCAATACACATTGCCTAAAATATTGTTTACAAAAGGTAGTAAACGTAGTAAGATTGTAGTCATAGTTTACCGGAATTGACACGCAAATCTATGTTGCAGAGTAAATTGAAGAAAATATTAATAAATAGAAAATGAAACTATTTTCCTACTTCGAATTAAATCGCGTATATTTGTTTTGTGTACGGTTGACCTGTAAAGGATCCGAAACGTTGGTTTCTTTGAAAAAAAAAAACAAATATACGCGATTAAAATCTGGAAAAATTGTTTCATTTCCTACGTATAAAAATCGCGAGAACCTAAGAACTCGGTAAACATTAATAATTTATGCGATGTCCTTCCAAAAAGCGACCCGTTGTCGTGATCTTGGCCCACATAGTAGAGTTCCTTATTCTACCTCTGTATTTACAATCTACCTACACTCGTGCTAAGCTGGCAAAACACCAAAACCTCTACAAACCACGATAACAATAATCCATGCATCTTGAATTGATATGAAGCGTTGTTATGTCGAGTTGTAGTTTCAGCCAATGAAAAGACAGAAATGAAGCACGCCCCCGGTTCATGAGTGTCATGCCCATTTCATGCTATGATATATACGCTAGGAATGCGTGATGCCATGCTTATAAAATAATAATATGATAAAGTAATATGTCTGAGTCTATGGCAAATAAGCAAATAACTAAAGCCTCGGTTGTTTGTCGTTTTAGTCGGATTTTTATGCCATATCATATTATATGCTTGACAGGTTGTTCAGTATATCGCTACGGCAAAAAGTAACAGTGTGTTTAGAAATAAAGCCTTTACGATAGTTAATTCCTTTGTCATTTGTTGAATACTTAATTGCCCTTTTTTTAAACAGTATTTTTAAAATTTAAATTAAAAAGCAACAAGCGTACTTTCTTTCACAGGGAAATTTATTCACGGAAAATATTGGCAAAGAAAAAAGAATTTAGAGAAAGAACTAGACTTGATGTAAACAGAACAAGATTAAACAATAATACGTATTATACTAAATAGATAATTGGTCAAAAATGTGACCTACACAATGGAATCTTAACCTTCCAGCTGGTTTGCGCGTTCCATGCCGAACACTACCGAATGGCCTTTCATATATACATTGTTAGAGTAAATTTTTAGTTTCTTATATAACAGAATAAATCAATTTACAAACGAAAATTCCATTAATGATATCAGTGCACTAATAGAGTCGAAAAAAAAACCGTTGCTTAGTTTGACAATAGATAATTTAATTATTTTAGGTTTATTAAGTAAACTAATGGATACTCACTTATTTAAATCGAATTTTAGCTTGATATGTTTATATGATATGGTAGGTTTATTTAAATAATAAACCAATGAAAATAAAAATGTAATATTAGGGTAATTTAATTTTTTTGGACTATTTAAGATTGCTGATGATAGACATCCACTGCAACGTTTCCTGTAAGGGGTCTTTTGGTGCAGCATTAGTGACTGACTTCAAAGTAACATAGATATCGTTGTGCATCACTAAATAAATAATGTCAATTCTCAGTAATCAACCTCATCAAAATGACTTATTTTTGATGTCACATAATCTACCCAAATAAATGGATGAAAACATTATAGAAAAAACTGACTCACCTCTGGACTAACATCCGGTTGGTAAATTTTTAAAAGTTGGTAAATCGCTTACTGCCAAAAGCCAGGAATAAAAAAGAAACATACCTAAACAAAGAAAGGGATACCAACCAAAAAAAATTAATAAATATGCGATTGAAAACCAAGGTACTTGTAAACACTATAAAAACATACATGGTATTTACAATACCTTATAAAAAAAACAACGCAACACACTCATAGCCCGCACTAATGAAACCCTGTATCGCGGATGCAATAGACACACACAACAACCACAAATTACACCCAAACTCATGAGAGAAATAAATGTAGGCCATATAAATATTTCTCCCAACCCGGGACTTCTGCACTGTGGCAGTTCAGCATGGTAAGCGTTTGGCCACCGAGGCAGTATGGTATAGATGTTATTTATCGCGCGAGATATCGTAATTTATATCTATGGCAGTGTTTTTTAAATTATAAAATAAACTAGAATGATTTGAAATTTAAAAATTTTATTTTTTTAGTTTCAAAAATTTAGCTATTGACAAAATGCTTAACGCCTTTCATTTTCTTTTTATCGAATCGATGGCATACGCTATTAATGCTTGCCATCGTGGTTAAAGGATTTGCCAATGGGCTAAGTGGTACTCGACGATTGTTGCCCAGGCTGCGCCAGATGTACACAAAAGAAATGGTATATGTCATGCGGGGAGAATCCTTCCGTGTAAAACAAAATTATTTTAACAGTTTGTACAACCTCAAATGGCTTTGGTTGATTCCGCATATAAAATTGAGGATATACCTACACTGATTAGTATACGGTGTGAAACAATATTCCTAAAAAAATTTCACGATAGAAAAACACAAACTTCTCGAAATTTTACAAGAAAACCGCTGTATTCAATAGGTACTTTACACATACCTAATGATTTTATTTAAATCAACTGAATTATATAGAACTTTGTTTTTTTTAATAATATTTATTACACAGGAAAAAACATATAATACATTAAATAAAAGGAAAACACAAACAAAAGGTACTGCTTATTTCTATAAGAAATTTCTTCCTGCCGCTGCCGGCCTAGATACAGGACAAAATAATTGTAATAACGGGCTTACGTGCACAAATCCAAATTATGTAAAACAATATTTAACATTAAACTATTAGATTTAGATTTATTTATTATCTTGTAAACTTTACATTATAATATATCGTATTACAAGAATCGTTACAAATAGTAATATATGTTACATTTCAAAAAATTAGAAATATCCAGTACAAGTTTTGTACTACGTAATTTTAACATAGTTACTGTAGTGTAGTTTTTTCTGAGTGTTCGGTGTTTGTATTAATAATTATAACAAACTAGTGGAGTAATTTCACAAAAAATAATTGAATATCAATTCAATAAAAATTTAATTAATACAGTGAATAGCCACATCTCTCGCCAGGACTGGTAGCTGTAAAGGTACTAACTGGGTGATAAATCTTTCATAGATTTCTCATAGATGGCGCTACGACTAAAAAGTCGTTGAAAAACCAAATACAAAGACACGACGCAAGCACATAGAGAAATTCGTGAGGTCCGTTGGTTCGTTCCGTGGCTTAGTTGGTATAACGTCTGGCACGGTATGCAAGAAGACGTCGGTTCGAATCCGACCGGATCGAAGGAATTTTTTCTGAGTGTTCGGTCTTTGTATTAATAATTACAACAAACTAGTAGAGTAATTTCACAAAAAATAATTGAATATCAATTCAATAAAAAGTTAATTAATAGTTAATGTAGTTATGTGAAATAATGTAGGAACATATTAAAGAATATAATAATAATTATGTCAATATAATGATTGTATGCATAAAGTTTGTGTAATTTATTTATTTTTGTAAAATAATATTTATACCTAATAATATATAAATTACAACAATTATATCACAAAACCATTATAAACTAGATAAATACTTAGATAAATACATATTTTAAAATGTAATACCTATAAACTGGATGGAACAGTAGATATAATGCTCCTTAACTCTCAATTTAAAAGTAGCAAATGATGTACTTTTATGAACAGAAATAGGAAGTGCGTTCCAAAGTCTGACCGTGTGAAACTGTTTAAACAGTGAGGAGTGAGAATAAAAACCGGAATTGAAAGAAAGAAAAGCTAACTGGGCCCTAACGACAGAGCGACAGGGTTTGTCCTGAGAAGCTGAAACGCTCTTTCAGATACTCGGGAAACGAAGGGTTATGAAGAATATTGTAGAGACAATATGCAAATTCCTGCGAAGACAAATGGGAAGCCACTTGTGTTGATTGCGATAGTGTGAGATTCGGTAAAATTTACGAAGGCCAAAGATAAACCTGATAACATAGATTTTGCAACCGTTCAAGCTTATTTAGCATCTCTTCTGTAGCATCCAAATAGCAGGAATCAGCATGGCCTAAACAGAGTAAAATAAAAGATTGAGCTAAATAGATCTTAGATTTAAAAGGTAAAAAGTTTTGGAGACGCTTAAACGAGTGTAAGGAGAAATGGACTTTTCGACTGATTTCATTAATATGAGGTGACCAAGTCAAATTGGAATCTAAAAGTTTTTTATACGATATACATTTTTGAAATGGCTTTACTTTCGTTTGTAATAAAATACAGAAATAAAGCCAGTATCCCTGCAGCTCGGCTCACGCAATAGATCCGATTCAGTACGGGAAAAATTTTAATTCGACAGAGGTAGTACCGGCTCTTAGCAGAATAGAATTATTTATTTCAGCCCATATGATCTATGTTAGTAATACAGAATTTTTCTTATATTATGCTTAAGTTAAGTAAATACAAATAGACCTAATACTAGGCAGCGAAAATGCCACGGCTACACACTGGCCTACGATTAGGTATTTGATTATCATTTTGGCGACCTCGGTGGTCAAGTAGTTTGCAGACCGGTTTTCATGACGTCACCATTCCTGAGGTCCCGGCCGAGTCAATGTAAAATTAGTTTAATTTTTCTGAGTTTGAGTCTAGGTTTTCCGGTTTTCATAACACAAGTGTTTTAGTTACTCATTTGGAATCAAAAATGTAAGAGAGCAACGTAAGCGATGTCTAATATTATATAGTTGCGTCCTATGGTTTGGTAAGGGTAGACTAGCTTGTTGGCAATAACGGCCATGTATGGCATGGAAGCCACCCGTGTGCACGTTCGCGAACATGCCAGATGCATTACAAGCCCCATTAGCATTCTGAAAACGTTGTCGCATTAAACCCTCAATGTATTCAGGGTTCTTTATGTATATTTACAGTACCGGCATGCTATGATGGCCGTTTTGACAGATAACAATAGTGAGCTCAACGAGTATATAACCAGAAATAGAGACGAAATGTCATTTAATTTGTTTGAAAACTATTCTGCCATATCATTACTGTGACAACTGCGCTCCGATTGGCTAGCCCGAGTTTGAAACAATTGACGGGTGTCGTCAATGGGTGTCGTCAACTGTTTCACTTCAAATCGACCAGTTAAATTGAGCTTTGCTATAATGGACTAAAATTGCAAAATTACATATTTAATATTTAATTACTGATGAAATGTGATTCCGTTTGTTTTGTAATTAGATGTTTTGCTGTTTTTCCCACACCACCAAATAGAACAACACGGCATTGTTAGAGATATTATCTTTATTACAATAAATTCAGAATATTTTCTGGAATATACGGAGACATACACACAGGTCTGTAGTTGCCCTGTCTACATTTCAGTACAAACGGGAGTTGATATTTATAAGAGCTGTATCGCTAATGTGTTACCAGGAATATATGGTCCTTATTTCGTCTCTATTTCTGGTTATATGTATACTTGATGAGTGAGCTCAAATCTCAATTTATTATCGAAAAAAATATAATCAAACGCGAGTCGCACCTGCATTAAGATTTATAACTAGTATTGCAAGGGGTACCAGATTAAAAAGTCTTAATAAAACGAAAATAAAAAAGTTTACCTACTTAATATAAATCGTCAATTCGAAACTGCTTTGTGTTGCGTTGAGCTTTGACGCGAGTTCGCCGGAGGTAGAAGTTGTGCTGGATAGCCATCCTATAAGTGACGATCGTATTAGATTTCATATTTAAAAATTTCGAATTTCGAAAAACAAATGTCGAGTTGTGTCGTAAAATTATACATCCATAAATTTTAATGCACGTCACTATTGACAACAATGTACATCAATAATTAGCTCCTTGATCGTAGTTATGAATTAATACGAAACTTCATGAGCGGACAAACGTCAAAACGGCTATCACAGCTAGCCGGTCACAGACCACATAAGTGCCGGTACTATAATAGAATAGAATTCATTTATTACAATGCCACAATGGCCTCTACACAAAAATATACACAACGAAATAAAAAAAGACAAAGTAAAACAAAAAATAAAATAACAAAAAAAAACAACGAAGCAAACATAATCCAGTTTTAAAACATTCAATTTAATTATATATCATGTATGTAAAAGGATCCACTCAGCTAATGTCATAGAGGGTAGAAGGTGAAAGTTTAAACGAAAAGAGCTTAAAAAGTTTGCTTTTTAAAATGAGCACCTAAGCACGCTTTTCAAATTAAGCGTAAAAAATTGGCAGGTTTTAATAGTTACATTTTTTACACGAATTAATTTTTAGTTTATGTATATTACGTTGTGCCTTCCTTGATTATTTGTTATCATTAAGCTGATGGCTCTGAAGCCAATGCTTTATAAATAAATAAAAATTAATTTAAGCGTAAGAAATGGCGGGTTTTAATAGTTACATTTTTTACACGAATTTATTGTTAGTTTATTTATATTACGTTGTGCGTTTCTTGATTATTTGTTTCCATTAAGCTGATGGCTCTGAAGCCAATGCTTTATAAATAAATAAAAATAATTTAGGTCAGTTCAACACTCAACTTTCAATTTTTACAATACGATTATGCTTCAAGTTCCACCATCTACTTTTCCTAAACAAATTAATTCGTCAATGTGAACAATAATAATTTCATAAATTGAAATAAAACTTGTGTTTTACAAATAGGAAATGAAACTATTTTTCCGGATTTAAATCGCGTATATTTGTTTTTTCAAACAAACCGACGTTTCGGGCCCTTTACAGGTCCCATGGTCACGGTTGACTGAGGTGGTACAGTCTTCAACCAGTTATGTCTAATATTAATGCAAACCACCCTATTTTTTCACTATAGTTACAATAGTTATTAATTAAATACCTTATTTTTAATTTTACAAAGAAAACATTCCAATTTACGCTACATTAAGTTTTACAAATTATTTTATTGAATGAATTTTTATTAGGTTTAATTTATTATTAATTATTAATAGAAATTAGAATAAACTAAAACATATTAATTAGTACTGCAGTCTTATGTCTGTTTGGGATTTTTCATTAGAGGAAATACTGGATCCCAAACTGGTGGTACGGAGAAACCATCTTCCCTGTTGAAATTAGGATGTTTTTTAATTTCAATGGCCTCTCGCAGCATCCTGGGTAGATAACGTGTATGTAACTATAGTGAAAAAATAGGGTGGTTTGCATTAATATTAGACATAACTGGTTGAAGACTGTACCACCTCAGTCAACCGTGACCATGGGACCTGTAAAGGGCCCGAAACGTCGGTTTGTTTGAAAAAACAAATATACGCGATTTAAATCCGGAAAAATAGTTTCATTTCCTATGTGTAACAATCGCGAAAACCTAAGAACTCGATTTGTGTTTTACAAATTAACTTAATTATATTAGACTTTTATTGGTCTACTCTTGCTTTTTGCTATCAACACAACGTTATAAACTTTTTTTAACATAAAAGTCTATGCGCGTAAACGTTTTTCTAAACGAGCTTGTAAGCTTCAAATTAAAATGCGTGTGAAAATCGTTTTTATAAGCACGCGTTTTTAAAAAAGTCTCTACATGAGCACCGGATGCGTGTGCAGCGCTTGTCAAATAAAATAAAAAATTAATTGTAAAATAAGGACATATCAGTCCTCGTGCTCCTACCCCTAGTAACACCCAGTAGGAGCATGAGGAAACGGCCAAAATATTTCTATAATGTAGTTTCTGTAGTCCCATTAGCATCCTGAAAGCGTTGTCGTATCAATGTATTTAGGGTTCTTTGGTTGTATTTCATGTTGCTCGTATAAAAGTTAATATTGTCTAATATTTTAACTACCGCCACAATACTGGGTTCTAAAATGAAAATATGATTATAATTCAATGGCAATTCTTTTAACGGCGTCGTAAAAACAAGCTTAAGAGATAAAGGATGAGCACCCACATCAAACACCCGATATTTTACAATTATTACAATATTACCTACATTTACCATTAATTTATTCATATACTTACATCTAAATAATACACAGAAATATATATTGATGTTGAACAGGAATAATAAGCCATATGAAATTTCAAAATCCGGGGAGAAATGCGACAAAGACTTAAAAACGCTTTAAAAAGCAAACATGGAAAGTATAATAAGTATCCAACCAAAGTTTTAGTAATTTACGAAATGACAACAAAACGCTACACGCTCTACAGAAATATCTCTATATTTCTGTTTATAATAGGGTGTACAACACTATCGTAATAGTTTATATTTGCCTTCTAGAGAATAATAATAATAACACCAGACTTGAGGAAGTCGTCGCCATAATAGGCTGGACAGACTAAAATAAAATATATAGAGATATAAACAAAAATATGCCTTCCCTCCAGCATAATATGTACTCACAGAGTAATCCAAAGCCAAGAATACAATAGAGGGAAGGGATTCATCCATCCATCCTCTGTGGTCGAGTGGCTGGCACACCAGTTTTCATGGTGTCGCCATCTCTGAGGTCCCGGGTCGATCCCTTGTCGGGTCAGTCTAGAAAACTAACTTTTCTATATTGCCTTTGGGCCTGGGTGTTCGTGGTACCGCCGTTGTTTCCAATTTCCATAACATAACTGCTTTAGCTTCCTACTTACTTTGGGATCAGAGCAACGTACGTTTATGTGATGTTCTCTAGTATTGTTCAGTCGGGTGAGAAGGAGCGGAATACCTTCTTACCTACCCTGTTTGTGTGTTTATTATTGGCAATATGATATGCAGCGGTGTATAGAAAAATCTTTAGTAGGTTTATGCGATGCCGTTTTTTGTATTTTTTACTAATTATAAGCTATGTACATATGTTATAAATGAACAATTTAAAAATATATATATAAGTGGACAAAAAATCCAAATGAATCCCCCAGGGGATCCATATGTACAAAAATCCACATAAATCACCCAGGGGATCGGAGCAGAGGATTCAAATGGACGAAGGTATAATTATAAAGTTACTCTATGTACCACATTCAGAGCACGTAATTTCTTTTGGAATATAGAGAAAACCTTATCGGATCTATCTGATTATTATTATAGTAAAGTCGAGGCGAAAATAAGGTACCTAAATACTAGACATCTATTAAAATAATGAGGAATTGAGTATTAGTTAGTAATGAAAAATGAACAACTTTCCCTAAAAATTGCTTTGTCAACGTTGGAGGTTCTTTCTTTCAGACAAGATTTTTCATTACAGTTCTAAAGCCTTTCCATTTCTTGTAATACATAGGTAAACCTGTATTTGTTAGTCAAAAGTGGAAGCTTTGAAGTTCGAATTGAGAGATCGCACCTTAGGTGGTATAGTATTTTAATATATTATTTACAAATTCCAGGATATGTTTTACAAAACGCTTTACAACTTGTACTAAATCATCCGGTTATTACAACTGGCAATAAAATCGAAAATGGCGGGTTTTAGTAATTACATTTTTTACACGAATTAATTTTTAGTTTATGCACCAATATTACGTTGCGCGTTTCTTGATTATTTGTTACCATTAAGCTGATGGCTCTGAAGCCAATGCTTTATAAATAAATAAATAATAATTACAACTGGCAAAAATTATGTGGTCCCTCAGTCCACATACACGTGTAAAAACGGCTCCAGCTGTCATTCTCACCATCCTTATTTGGCAGCTTGAAAGTCTCGTGACGATCTGGGAATAAACTTCAAAAAATCTATAGTTTTTACACAAATTAAATTTTGTTTAAAAGTATTGCTAGCATTGCTCTGTTATGTTACATAGCTTTATGTTTACATGACATTGAGAAGTGTGAACCAGTTTGGAAAATTTTGCCACTCATGCAGAAAAGCCCGACTTCATTTTCCAGCACGGATTTTACCATCGCTCCCTTGAGTCTTATTTAATCATCTGCAACATAACTAAATTTGTTTAAAACAAGTTGTCTTTAAGTTTTATTATAATGTAATAATAATATCCACAAGTTGAAAAAGATGCTCTTTACGAAGATGTATTAAATTTTTCAAATGGGAAATCGCCCCCTGGAACCTTGTGGTACATTAAATCCCTCACGTTAGAGCAGACCGATTCAGCAATGAGAAGTGCGAGATCAGTGGTTGAAAAATCTGCACCAGAATAACAATTGTCTCACTTTTCAGTTTTCACCAACAACCGCCAAATCACTAAACGCAAGTTGCCAAAATTCGAAAAATAAACAAACTTATTGGCTATCTTTATTTATGCCATGTTTATTTACATCTCATAATTCCGAATCCGAAACCGAATCCAGTTTCCAAATTACTGTCCATGATATTACAAAAGTTTCCCCGTTTTTAAAAACAAGTAGTCAAAACACTTTGAAAGTGGTTAAAACGCTTACCGCGAAGAGCCAAGAGAAATAAGAAAAAAAAGTAGCACTACTGAGGGTCGTATTACAGAACTTTACTCAATGCTCAAGTCAGGATCATGTGATAAAGAATATGATTTCAAGCGCTGGAAATACGACCCTAATGGCAGGGACTTGAGTATGATTTCGAGTGCTTTAAACCATACTCAAATCCTGACTTGAGCATTAAGTAGAGTTCTAAATTACGACCCTGAAAACCGTAAAAATAATAATTATTATTTATTTATTGAGCATTGATTGACTAGTATAGAGCCAGCTTATAGGTTACAAATAATTAAAAAACTCTTTGGGGAATTTATCGCTCCCCTAACGAACAATAAAACTGCCTCGTGAACCTCATAAATGGCGATATAGTTATAATTATTTCGTGGTTTTACAAAAACTTATAACAATCAAGGCGAACAATTTTCAATCGCTGACAAGACAATTTCGTAATTAAAAAACTATCGAATATTTTGGCACGTCTGACACTCTCCTTGGCGACTCTCATCCAAAGAGACTGCCACAGCCAGCCAGTGATAATAGGCGGCGTCCAAAGCCGCCACACCAACCATTTGAATAAAAACACTAAAATCTTTAAAACGCGAGGAGGTGGTTGGTTTGTCTGGGGGAATTAAAGACGGCAACTGCAGCGGGATTATAGCCGGGGG
This sequence comes from Hyposmocoma kahamanoa, assembly GCF_003589595.1. Taxonomy (NCBI): domain Eukaryota; kingdom Metazoa; phylum Arthropoda; class Insecta; order Lepidoptera; family Cosmopterigidae; genus Hyposmocoma; species Hyposmocoma kahamanoa. The sequence goes on from NW_020654466.1 coordinate 4,370,250, forward strand.
CTGCCCAGACAGTCGCATGGCAGGTGGGGATCGAAACCGTCGTGTCACGAGTGCGGCGCTGCGGATGACACCGCGCAGCACACCCTAGAGGTATGCAACCGGTGGGATGAGCAGCGCCGTACCCTGACAGGGACAATAGGGCAGGCCGAGCGTGGTTGCCGCCATGCTCGGTAGCGAGGGGTCTTGGGAGGCGGTGGCCTCCTTTTGCGGAGAGGTTATGTCGCAAAAGGAGGCTTCGGAGCGGGTGCTCGAGGACGCGGCGGACGCGCACTCGCTTCGGCGCAGACGTATGGGGAGAAGGCGAAGGCAGTTCGCTGTTCGCCTGATCCCCTAGTGAGGCCAGCGGGCTCTGGACAGGGACTCCGGAGCCTGTATTGCACGGCCTCACTCGTCTTGGGGGCGGGTCGGAGGACAACTGACCTGCCCCTCCGTTGGCGCGGGAGCCCTGGCGCAAGCTAAGGCGGCCGGGAGGCGTCGTGGTGAATGTGCACCGACCCCACGGCGCCGACTCAACCGGCGGGAAGTAAACCCGGGGGGGTTTTAGTGGGGTAGGCCCTCCAGTCTGGAGGGAGAGTCCCCACATAACCCCTGAGTTTCCCTGGGCTCAGGGGTATCTATAAAGATTTCCCCCCGTAAAAAAAAAGGTGGGGATGCGGGGAAGACATCGGTGACATCAGCATCAATGTGCGCAGGTTTCACACGATCGAAGTTGACGGTGACCGTCCTTCCGCCGATGTCTAGCGAAATTGTCTTGTTCCTTCTATCGAGGACGCGGTGAGGTCCAGACTACGGTGGTTGCAGCGATCTTTGAGACGTGTCATCCCGAAGAAATACGTAAGTGGCCATCGCTAAATCCTTAAATATAAAAGAGGAAGGCCTGTCGTGGTGAGATGCAGGAACCGGCCGGTGCATCAGATCAGTTGGTTTATTAAAACAGACGTTTCTGCGGGGATGATTAGATTAGGAGGAGCAACAATGAACTCGCCAGGAAGGCGTAGGGTCTCGCCGATGTCCTCCTTAAAAGCATACCGAGGAGCACCAGAGGCAACGCTCTCGTCCACGTATCAGCGTGGCACATGAGAGCTGACGATGGAGGCATTCCACCATGCCATTGGCGTAATGATGGTAACTGGTGGTGCGGACCCTTTTTGCTCCGCAGAAATTCATGAGTCGCCGAAATAGCGCCGAATCAAATTGACGCCCCTGATCGGTGGTGACGATGCTAGGAACACCGAAACGAGCAATCCATCCTGACACTAATTTGTCGGAAACTTCTTCTGCAGATAGCGTCGCCATCGGCCAAGCCTCCGGCCATCGTGTGTGGCGGTCTATGGCGTTCAAGGAATAACTGAAACAGTTAGAACAAGGAAGTGGGCCGATGATCTCGATGTGCAGATGACGGAATCGACTGGTAGGTTGATCAAACCGACCAACAGGTGATTTAACATGCCGCGATACCTTGCTTCTCTGGCACTGAACGCAACAACGTGCCCACTCGCGACAATCTTTGTTGATGCTAGGCCATACGTAACGACTTGCTACCAACCGCAAAGATGCGCGTGCACCAGGGTGGCTGAGGTTATGGCAACGGTCGAAAGCCGCTCGACGGAACGGCGAAGTGAGGTAAAGTCGAGGACGACTAGTTGAGGTATCACATATTAGAGTGATGTTGGTGCCCGGCATTAAAACCTATTCCAATTTCAAAGCCGATCCTTCTTCCATTTTCGCCAACTCTATATCAGATATTTGAGCTGAGCTAGTGCGGCGAAATCGTCTTCGAGTGAAATCGCCTCGATGCGAGATAAAGTGTCCGCGACGACGTTGTCTTCACCCTTGACTATTTTTTTTCCATCCTCTAAGGGGACATAAACCATGATATTGTCGTGATTGTCATTATAAGATGGAAATTATTATCATTATTTATTTATTTATAAAGCATTGGCTTCAGAGCTTCATGCTAACAATCAGCTTAATGGTAACAAATAATCAAGAAACGCATTCAGAGCTTCATGTTATGGTTATAGTTAGTTCCATAGTCCAAGATAAATTCCTTGTTTCATGCGATAAAAAAGATTAGAAACATTTTAAAGATTTGGTCTAAATTTTACCTTATATATGTTATGTTTACCCTTCCTGAACATTTATTAAATTCCTAAGCTGATGACTTTCTATATAATTAATAATGAAATAAAAAATACTCCAAGCTTTTTATTGTTGTTTCATTCTTATAAGTCATTTATTTAAATATTAATATCCGAAAAAAGCGCGATATCGACGGCGACGTGACGTCATCGCATTGCGTGCGTCGCCATTTTGTGCTTTGCTTTTTACAGTGACTTGTGCGCTGTTCATTTTGCAGAATTTGTGAATAAATTGTGATAAAACTACTGAAATCTGTGATATTTGGTAGTTTATTTTTAGCATTTCATTACTTTTACTTACTAATTACTTGTTTTTTAAGTTTTCTGTACTGTACCGTTGCAATGGGCAGGAAGAAGAAGAAGGCATCGAAACCATGGTGCTGGTATCCTTTGTAATATACCTACTTTTTACATACATAATTTGATTAGGAATAAAATTAGAATAGTTGGCCTTCGAAACTGGGTCATGTATAAAGTAAACACGTAAAATGTTGTGTGTTCACGAGCGTTATCGATACTTTCCTTAGCGCACACTTCAGGTACTGCAACAGGGAGTTCGACGACGAGAAGATTCTCATCCAACATCAAAAGGCGAAGCATTTCAAATGTCACATCTGTCACAAGAAGCTTTACACGGGACCTGGCTTGTCAATACACTGCATGCAGGTATGCTACCGCAGCCCTACAGAGTTGGCGCATTGCCAACCCACCCACGGCCAATGCGTGTATACTTTTTTAACTCTAGTAGATATTTTGGCGGGTCTTACGTGCCGAATTCCCCTCCCATTATAGTACTACGTAAATTTTTGCAATTATAATCTTGTTTGCGCTTGTGACTAGCTTAAATATAAATTTACGCGTTTTCTTACAGGTCCACAAAGAAGCCATAGACAAAGTACCAAATTCTCTACCAAATAGGTCAAATATTGAAATAGAAATCTATGGTATGGAAGGTATACCGCCAGAAGATGTGAGGGAGCATGAGAAGCAGAAAACAGGTATACAAACTTTTCATTTTGGTCTTCGTGACTTGATATTTGGATCCGTATGTACAATTTTTCTTTTTATGCTCAGGTCACTGTAGTCCTAGGTGTAAATGGGTGTGTAGTTTGAGTTAGTGTTTCACTGTAGGCAGCACTTGTTGGGTGAACTTTTATTATGTGATCTTCATTGTCTAGGTGGAGGGAAGGGTTCAGATAGTGATGATGATGAACCTGCGGCAAAGAAAAAACCAACTCCAGCTCTGGTAAGAATGATTCTTTTCTTGTATGATGTCTACAATGATCCAAATACCTTAATTCAATCTGAAAACCACACAATTTCAGACTACCTAGTTGTAACTGGTGTCATTGAATTACAGGAGAAAAAAAATGATTCAGTAAGTCAAATATTTAGTGAAACTATAATTTTGCATATTATATTTCTGTAATTGTACCCACTAAAACCAAATTATAACTATTATATTATCACATTTAAAAAAAAATCAACTAGTTCATTCATGATCATCATTAATTTTATACATATTATGAAATACACTTATAGTAAAGCTAAGTGTCCAGACTTAGCAAATGTAAACTAATTTCTTCTTAATACCTATTTACTCATAACCAGGAGTCTGTACCAATGTTGCCAGACATTCTGATATTTTTCAGGCTGAAGTTTTATTCTCCGTATATGACATCTAAAATCATGCCTTTTAATTGAATATTTTTGTTTTATATCCCAGTCTTTCATTCAATAAAATCTGCTTTTTTTATTTTTTCTTAATTCATAATCACTGGTCAAATAATCTGGCAACGCTGGTCTGCACCTACTTTAACTGATTTTGCAATAACAAAAAAGATCTCAATGATAATATTTTATCTTAAAGCTTGGCCCCGGCCCATCATCAGTGTCCCCGGGTATCCTACCCACTCCGATGGGACCAGTACCTCCAGGGATGTACCCCGGACCCATGCCTATGAATCACATGATGCCTCCGTTTATGCAACATAGGTATGAATTTGACAATATTTCTTCAACTAATCAATTTACACAATGATTCTGCCAATGTCAGGGTTGAAAAGAACACTTTTACGTTGGTGGAGTATGTACAGTTAGATAGCCGGAGATCAATTGAGTACGATGAGAATCTAAAAAGGGACAACACAAAAACACAATTAAACATTCACATCACATGCATAAATAGAAAGGGGGATGGGTTTATAAATATATAATATTGTACTGTAACTACATTTTTGACAGAAAATAGTTTTTAATAGATAAGGTAATTATAATTTAATATTGTTGATTTTGATAAATTTGGACAGGGTATTATATTACAAAAGGACTATGAACTTGGATCAAAAGAAATGGTAGTTTATGGGACGGGGCATATTTTCAGGGATCAGGTCGTACAGGTGGACTCTTATGTTTGTACAGTGGAAACAAGTGGAAAAATATATGATGTAAAGTGCTCTCCTCCAGTTCGCATTCACAACTGGAATTGTCTCTCACCCTAACCTTGGCCAAAAAATCTGGTGAATATGTGTCCTCGGCGCAGTCGAATAATTATATACATTACCAATTTACTTAGGTTCCTACGCTAACCAACTAACCAAGGACGACGAGGTATGTTCGTTTGAAGATCTCCATATTGTTTGCCTTTAGATAAGCGGCTCTTCTGCCAGAGATTGTCCCAAGTCTTAAACATTTGGGGTTTGGCTGAAATACGGAGGTCCCGTGTATAGCATTGATAATGTGTGATATTTCCGAGCCGGGTGGCTTCCTTGGCACACAAGTCAGCTGTTTCATTCCCCAGAATACTACAGTGGCCTGGAATCCATGCCAGAATGACTTCAATGCCCGCTAGTTTGCATCTATATAGAGCATCTTTGATTTTTAGACTCAAAATAAAATTATCTTTACCATGGAAGGGAAGTTTCCGAATATCTTGTAGACTTTTGTTTACATTGTTTTGTTTAGGTGGTGAGATTCGGCGTACAGGACTGCTTCCAAGATTACGATCGCTTCACCCGTAAATACTGAGGCCTGGGGGGGAGATTTAAAATTGAGGATTATTTTATACTTGGTGATCCACACTGCAGATCCGACATCTGCTAATTTAGAAGCGTCATTATATAGACAAAGCCAGTTTTCTAACCCTTCTTAATTATGTTTTCTAATTTTGAGCTTGCATTTGTAGAGTTTTTATCAATGCCGATATTGAGAAGAATAGTAGGTTGGTATATTAAGGAGTCAAATCATCATAATCAAATTCAAAAATTGGGTTTTTGTTATATTATACTCGTAAGTTTTCGGTATTTGAAAATTTATTTAGGCTATTCACTAAAAGAGGGGGGTCCTTATGAGACCAATAATTAGAGGTTGGGATTAACTGGTTGAGCGATCGGAGCTTTTCAAGTAATGGATGAGAGGATATTTGTAGAACCTTGCATAGGAACCTGTCACACAGATATAGTCTTTGGAGATAGAGAGGCGACTCTGAGCACTCTGCCTATAGCGCGTTAATGGGGGAGGATTTCATAGCGCCAGTTATGAGCCGCAGACATTTGGATTGGATTTTGTCCAGTTTGCAGAGGGCTATTTTGTGGCAGGGATCTAGGAGGAATCCTATGAAAGGGCTATGGCGTTATATAGCATTGTTTGGCTGTAGGGGTGGGATCCCCAGCGTACACTAGAAAGTGCCTGCATCGCATTAATACCGGATTCCACTTTTCTGCATATATAGTTAAGATGATGCACACCTGTCATTTTAGAGTCAAGGATGAGACCGAGAAATTTGACTTGGTCCTGAACATCAATCGGTTGACCATTTACGGATAAAGTGACTTCAGGAATACTTCGCTTCCTAGTAAAAACAACAGCGTTACACTTAGCCACTAAGAGAGATAGTCCGTGATCTGTGAACCAGTTATTGAAATAGAAGAGGGCTGAATTGAGTCAGTTAGTCGCGTCTAACACCGATGCCGAAAACGCGTATAAGGCGATATCATCTGCGTATTGCAGAATATTGCAAAAGCAGTCTACCGTTCTGTCGAGGTAGAGGGTGTATACGCTATATAACAAGGGACTCAAGACAGATCCCTGAGGTAAACCTTTCCAGACCAGTCTTGGGGGTAGATAATTGCCTTGGACATGCAGAATTATGGAGCGCTCCATAAACACACCGCAAACGATGTTAACCAACCTCACAGGGATACTCAGCTGAAGCATTTTCTGCCTGAGAATTTGAAGTTGTACATTGTCATATGCAGAAGTTATGTCCAGGAATACTCCAACTCCGTGATGGTTTTTAGAAAAAGCCGACTGGATATCAGTGGTAAGAACACTAAGACTATCTAAGGTGCCTATTCCTCGTCTAAAATCATTTTGGGATTTAGAAAGCAGTCCCCTGCTCTCTAGTATTCACTCTAATCGGTTCTTGACAAGATGTTCCATGATTTTGGCCAAAATAGGTCGATAGGATGTTGCCAGGTTTGAGAATTGGGACTATTATTTGTGTTTTCCAACTTTGCGGTACTCTACAGGTCTCAAAGAAATTATTGATTAAATTTAGAAAAAATGTTTTAGATCCAGTTGAAGATGTAGTAATAAAAGAGTAGGGAATACCGTCAACACCTGGTGAGAAGTCCTTTAGATTGTCCAATGCACAGTTTAACTTAGCAAATGTGAATATGTCCTCCATTCTATCCGGTAAGCTTCTCGACACAGGGAATGTGGGAAGACAATCCTCATATGGTACAAAGGCGGGGGCCAGTATGCCAGCGAATTCGGTGAGCAAAGAATCGGCAATGTTAAGAGTAGGATTATTAGTGGATGATATTGATCTTCTGAAACATTTGACCTTTTTCCATACTAGTGATGTGGGGGAACGTGGCGAAAGAGACACACTCTCGAATCTCTGCCATCCCAAGGCTTTCTTTTTGGCGAGCAATCTTTTAATACGTGCTGATATTTTTTGGAAGGTTATATAGTTGTCCATATTGAGATTAGCAGAATAGATATTCTCGACTAGATTTCGCTCATGAACACTGGCGGCAGTGCATTCCGCAACCCATCATGGAGGAGAAGAAAGCTTACCATTAGCTGAATTTTTAATGGGGATAGATTTATCTGCTGCTGTAGAAAGGGCGCTTACGGATTTATCATATAGATCCAAGAAGTTATCAGAATTAATATCTGGCAAATTTGATAATTCTTCATTGAGACCAGAGGAGAACTTGTCCCAGTCAGCTTTCTCAGCTTGAGGGAGGGGCGAATGATGGAAAACTGTTACAATTGGGAAGTGATCACTACCATATGAGTTAGGGAGCACTTTTCAATTGGGAAGAGGGGCCATTGAGGGCGAAGCCAGAGTTGGATCAACGGCACTAGGGTTTTGGATAGGTGCGACTCTGCAAGTGGCTGAACCATCATTTAAGACGCAGACGTTAATATCATCCAGGAAATCTAACAAGATTGGGAATAAGGAGTCACAACAATGAGAGCCCCACATGGTATGTTTACAGTTAAAATCTCCTAGAATGGTGAGAGGGCCATTATTTGGAGAAAGGAGGGTTATCAATTCTATCTATTATCAATTCTAAGGATGAATGTGGGATATAAACGGATATGAACGAAATATTCATTGCTCTGGCAGTGACTACATGCAGTCCATGGCTATGTGGAGAGATTGGAATCTCATTGTAGGAGATAGGTCTACTGATGAATAAAGCACAGCCAGCCCATCCATCATCCCTGTCATCCCGGAGACATGAGAAGCCAGGTAACCTAAAATAGCGCCGCGGCCGAAGCCATGTTTCCTAGATGGCAAGAACAGGGGAGTGTCTATTGATTAAATGTAAAATTTCATGTTTTTTGTTTTTCATGTTTCTACAATTCCATTGGAGGAAACTGGGGTCCATTATAAGGTTTATTTTTAAACATGGTTATCAACTGATTGAGCAGGGTCAAAACATAAGGAGGAACAATATCAGAGAATTTTTGTAGGATGTTTACTAGAGTAGCAGTGAGTAGTTCAGCCTAGTTATCATTAGGTGACGGAGAGTCGGGTTCTTCAGGCCTATTTAAGACGTTAGCATTCGGGAGTGAGTATGCCGGAGTCACAGTCAGACTGGTGGGCCTGGACGTCATAGGAGGGGCTCAATTCTGGTCTTAACTGGCGAGCTACATTGGCAGTCTTTCTGTAAGAAGTCTGAGATGTACGTGAGGACGATAAATTTTTTAGACAACCACACTTGATGTCGGGGTCCATTCATTTACACCATCAGTAGTAACTTTTCTTGATAGGCTCTGATAACTGAACCGCATTTATTGGGAGATTTCAGGGAGGACACAAATTCTGCCATTGACCAGTCTTTAGGGACATGACGAACTATTCCCATACGTGATACCTAGTATCTTGGAATGTTAGCAGTAAGTTTATTCTTATTTAGGAACTCACTGTCTATAAACAGGTTTGCTTCTTCTGCAGTCTTGAATTCTACGCACACTTTATTCCTGCCTAATGATCTAATCCCACCTTGGACAATGCCGGGAATTTGATTTTTGTGGAGTAATTGAGCTACTTTAAGGGCACTAACTGTACTGCCAGGAGAGTGGATATCCTCGATTTTCGATACCTGAACTGAGAATGGCAATGACAATGCAAAGGCTGAGAACTTGATTTTAGAGTCTTTTTCGTAACCAGGAACAGTGAAAATTATTTTGGATGCTGGGGGCAGACGGAGATGATCCTGTTTTTGCTTTGACGCTATTTACGTCGGTAAGTGCAGGGCGCTTTTGAGCAGATTTTGGGAGTTTGAAGCTGCGAAAATAGAGCCTGTGATAGTGCAAAATCACCACTTGCATTGACATCATTGAGGTTACCTCCCCTGTCAGGGGGGTCATCTGCGTTTGCCTCCATCAAGGAAAGCAAATTAAGATACTTACCAGATCAAATGTTATTCGTTATCTTTCACCAAAACAAAAATACAGTACAATATTTAGAATCTCAATCGTAAATAAGTAAAAACACTCAAGTTAGTATAAAACACGTGTTAGACAACACACCAATGAGCAGAATCTGCTTTAAAGTTGCAGTCTAATCTATACAATAATAATATTTAAGACCTACCTCCATTAATTGTATATATTAATTAGCCACATTTAACTTGTAGTTAGTATCTTATCCTTTGACGATCTGACTCATTGGATGAAGTGGTCCCAGATTCCACTCTCAGTGGGACCAATTTGGGAATATAACTTTTCTAAATTGCTTTTGGTCTGGATGTTCCGGTAAGTGTCCAGAGTGAATTCTGTTGCTTAGATATTCACAGTCCAGGGAATTTCCTAGTAGTGGAACCAGGCAATTGGTGTAGTTGTCAGGCACATTCAACAACAGTGAAAGAAATTACAATATTTTTTATTTTACTTTATTTGTTCATTTATTTTAAATGAAAAATATTTTTTAAATGTTTTCACAAAGAAACAAGCATCAAGTCCTTTAATTTTGGTGTAGAACATTTTTCAAGACTCCGTTAAAAAAATATATAAAGACATGCCTACCAAACCTACATTATGTATTACACACTATTTTTGTGTATTTAGCTTTCAAACCCTATCATGGCCTTGAGCCTGGCCATAATGTATTATAACAAATAGACAGTTTTCTTCACATTATCACTTATGGGAATATGGTAGGCGAAGATTATATGATACAATGTCTATTTCTACTATCCTAGTACCTCCCAGAAACTTGTGGAGTTTCCACGGGAGTTTGAGAGTTTCATGCTAGAGAGTAATACTGCCCCGTATGCTCTCCCTTTGGTCTATCACACTCCAGTACCCCAGCAAAACATATGCAGGGTATTTCTTCTTTCTCCATACAGCCTCTACTTAGGGGACTGTTGGTGACACTAAGTGTGCAACCACAAGAGCTGAATTCCAGAACACAATTGGCCAATTGGGCAAGTGACTGCATCAGGTATGGTGTAATTGGTATATGCAACTCAACATCACGGTGCCCAATTCATTTGACTGCATCATAATTACCAGCTGTAAGTGTCCAATCACTTCAGTTACATATAACTACGAACTGCTTAAGCAGGTGCAAGCGGAACTGCTTTTAGCCATTATCATTTGCGACTACATCCAAACTGCGTTTCAAACATGCCATTTTGCATTTTCAATGCAGTTTCTTGAATAGCTGTATTCAAAGTACATCCTAAATCGTATTATTGTTCTGTAACTTCCCTGAAGCATTTAAGCTCGCAATTGTCCATCCTGTCTTCAAGAGTGGGGATAAAAGTCATATAAATAATTACCGCCCTATCTCTATTCTACCCACCTTATCTAAAATCCTCGAGAGGCTACTCAATAACAGGCTGGTTAATTTTCTTGAAAGGAATCAACTGCTATCTACCTCACAATACGGTTTCGGTTTCCGGCCTGGAATCTCCACTAATAATGCTGTATTAGATCTTACTAATACAATTTCTAAACTTGATGATAAGCAGAAGGTGATTGCTGTCTTCCTCGACCTCGCCAGGGCTTTCGACACTATCTCGATTCCTTTACTCATCAAAAAACTTGAAAGGCTTGGTATTCGAGGTCTACAGCTGGATCTTCTTACTAGTTATCTCACAGGTAGACGGCAGTATGTGAGGATTGGGGATTGGACCAGCACTGAACTACCGATCACGTTCGGCGTGCCCCAGGGAAGTATAATCGGCCCCACCCTGTTCCTAGCCTATATCAACGACCTCTGTAATATGCAGCTAAACAACAGTTCCATCTTCACGTATGCCGACGACACTGCCTTAATCTTCTATGGCGATTCCTGGGAGTCCGCATTTGACTTTGCGCAAGAGGGTTTCAATTCTGTTTCCAAATGGCTTTCTCACAACCTCCTCACCCTCAACGTGGAAAAAACCATGTATCTCACGTTTTCTCTTACAAGTCGTGGTATACCATCCTCCTCTGCATTCTCGATAACTGCACACTCGTGTCCATCCTTTTCACATGATTCCTGCTCCTGTCCGTCTTTAGTCCGTACACACTGTTTGAAGTATCTGGGTGTCCAGCTGGATAGCACACTTTCCTTTCGCTATCATATTGACGGTCTGACCCAGAGGTTACGTAAATTGATTTTCATTTTTAAACGTCTTCGCCACGTCGCAGATGTGAAAGTTGTAAGACTTGTGTATTTAGCCCTCTGCCAATCACTCACGTCCTACTGCATCTCTGCATGGGGTGGCTCCGCCAAGTCGCATCTTCTTAAGCTGGAACGCACCCAACGCGCGATACTCAAGGTAGGCTGGTGTCTCCCCTACAGATTCCCGACCACTGACCTTTATAAAACCTGTAAGGTCCTCTCAGTACGACAGCTTTTTGTTCTACAAATAGCTTTGACCACGCACACTCTTATCCCCTATGACCCTAATAAACTGTACTCCGTACGTCATAAACATACTGTTTGTCCCTCAGTTAGTGTTTCCACTAGCTTAGCTCAACGTCATTTTTATTTTCTAGGAGGATATGTATATAATAAATTAAACAAAATCCTTAATATTCACCCATTGTGCAGAGCGGAATGTAAAAAGTTATTACTTATTGGCTGACCACTCTCGACTACGAGTCGACTGAAAACATACTTACTTTACTGAAATAGGTAGCATTCACACACACACTTACACACACACACACACACACACACACATGTACGCACGCACGCACTCACGCACACACCCGCATACACACATACACACACACACCCACATACGCACACACGCACACACACACATTTTTGCACTAGACAGCCCATTTATTTTGTAATTTATTTGTATTTTTTGTATTAAGTTTATGTCACGTTTTCTTACACTAAGAGGGAGTGAGCCTGGTGATCTGTAACACAGGTTCCCAACCTAGTACAGACTCCAGCTCTCACTAAGGCACTTGATATTTGTTATTTTTATTTTTTGTAATTAATAATTGTATTTTTAATGTATACATACACTGTAACTACAACCTTAATGAGAGAAAATAAAGCATATTGTATTGTATTGTATTGTATTGTCAATTTATTGGCCTTGGTTCTTGTTTACATAGTAGTATGTACATCAACTAAGTCGTATTCACTATAGTAATGGCAGTGATCACAAGAAAAAACATTCCCGTGCTACCTGTGTGTTTTTTATTTACATAAAATTTACATTGTTCTAGAATGATGATGCAAGGAATGCGACCCCTGTTTCCAGCAACAAGTGTCCCGACGTCTACACCTAGCAAACCTACCTTCCCTGCTTACAGGTAATTATTCTTACATGTTGATATTTGTATAGTTCATATACTACCATCACCTACTTTGATAGACTGTACATGTTACCGAAAACAATTTATAATTAATTCTTACTTTCATTTTTTTTTCTTGTCGTTTTGGAACGTATTTATACTATCTGGAACAATTGGTTATATTATGATTATTTATGTATATGTAAGCTGTTGCAATCTCACTTTGAAAATTGTACATTGTGTTGAAAACAAACAATAAACGTGAAATACGTAATCTTAAGCGATACTGTTTACTTCAGTATGTCATGTAATAAGCCTGCGTAGGACTGTTCTAAACAAGTTTATTTTTGAATTGTCATGTCAATAATTATTTGTTATGTATTATATAAGCTAATTGTGTCTACATATCGATGGCTTTCTAGGATAGTGGCCTAATCTCAAAATTAACAAATTTCTTAGGAAGAGGGTTTCGAAACAATTGACGCACATGTAACGTCCAAAGCCGAATCATAAACCGGTCCATGTTCTCACTTGTTTATTGTGCCCAATTAAAAGCTAAGTGTTTTTTCTTACAACAAAATTTTAGCACATTCTGAATGCAGCTGTATCGTAAGACAAATATGGACTATTTTGGTTTCAGCCACTATTCTTGATTAGCAGCGATATTTCTACACACCTACAATATTTATTCTGTGCAGTTGGCACCTGGTCTTTCTTAATGTACTTCTTTAATGTCATTATTTGTATGTAGAAATAAAAAGAAAATTTCTTAATTTTTTTTGCTACTCACGTATAATCTTTGAGCCAAGGACACTGTTTTTTTTTTCAAACGAAAGCTGAGTTGGAGATGAAATGAAACATTTTTGAAAACAAAGTAACAAGTAGTGTAGAATGATGTCCGACCAGAATTAAAATTGTAACTTTCTGCATTGCTGCTACAAATATTGCTTTCAAATTTATAAGAATTATATGTAAGGAACTGCAAGGATATTACAGATAAAAAAACGCAATTTACTGTAGTAAAAATAGTGGAACAACCGATATGGAACAGCGTCTCTCCAACAGCCTCCACTAATTTCTCCACCCGTTTTGATATTGATGGCGTCAGTACAGTTGTATATTTTCCGTCAGTCCAGACAACATCAAGCTGACGACATCTATCTGCTGAACATAGGCCACCAAAGATTGCCGCAACAATCTATTTGGCTACAAGTCCTTGAACGCCCTGATGAATCCTACTACCCCCAACAAACCACTACAATACGACAAAATTAGTAAGAGTTAGGGACAATGTACAATTATCCTCCTGTGGTATTTAAATCTGAGAGTTGGTCTGTGTACAGAGTCCAACACAGGTTGCAATAGTCTTAAGTTCACCTTTTGACGTCCAGTTTTTTCACTATACTAATAGTTCTAATGTAAATAACGCACTCCAAACTCTTCCATGACTGCGATGGGCGCTTAAGTGCCATAATATAATAAGACCAGGGTGGTAACTCTATACAAACGTAGCAGCGCGGCTTGTATGTGTGCGCCGTGTACGGATACACACATTCGCATAATCTCGGAATGCACTTGCGTTACATAGCGCTGGGGGTCTACTAACGTTCTTCGTACGAAACAATAGAGCGTGAAACAAACTGACAGCGGGTGCGAGTTGGGAGCACGGCGAGTGACCCATCCTGCATCCGCGCGTGGTGTGTATCGTCCATGGTGTTATTGTATACGGAATTACAACCGGATTTCTCCCGACACGCGTCCAACGCGCTCCCGTTTTCTGTGTCTTTATTGTCGAATGAGTCGACCATATCAAAAGACAATGTCAAGTATGAAGCTTCATTCGCATCATCGTCTTTTATTTTGGGCGATCCTTACTTATTTGACAGTAATTGTTTGGGACGGAGAACGGAAGTGGACGCTCTGGCCATCCCACGCACATTTCATTATTATGCGAATATGTGGGTCCGTACACGGCTCGCGGCGGGCGTGCACACATACCAACCGCGCTGCTACTATTGTATGGATTCACCATACTTGTCTTATCTCATTCTTGTCTTGCAATTGCTTTGAAAGGGGATAATTCCACTCATTAACACGGAACATTCCTATGGAGCCCCTCTGAAATCGCGAAATAATATCAGTTATTCCATATTACATTTTCTTGCCCACTCGACCGATAAATCAACGATAAATGGAACTGCTGATGCTTTTTTAATCTAAAAATTATTTGCTTATTTGTGTGTATGTCTATTTATTCTGTCTTGTCTATATGTATTTAACCATTTCAATCATTAATTTGTATTAAATTGCATCCCTTCTCAGATGTAAATACCCCTCCGCCCTGCATAATATAGAACCCTCTTTATCCATTATTTTCTGTCTTCCTCCACAGTAGTGCAACAATAAGTGCACCACCCACGACATCATCAGGGATCGTCAGTTCAGACCCTAAAGAAAATGGTGATGTCAAACCTCCAATTGCAAATTCGTGTCCATTGGTGACGGCAACAGGGGCCGGGTCCAAAATCATCCATCCCCCTGAAGACGTCTCATTAGAAGAGATCAAAGCGAGAAACGCGAAGTACAGGCCTAAGCCGAAACCAGAGGCGCCGGCGCAACCCCCCACGCCGACTATGATCGCACCAAGCACAAGTCAAGCTGAGGTTAGTTGATTTTCCTATATTATTTTGTAGTTGTAGATTTGATCGTGTTTTTGGCAAAAGTTTTGATTTTTGTGTGTCATGCATACAGTTCCACTGGAGCAGTTTACAGACCAAGTAGTGTGTGGTATGACTTGGTATCTAAAGTGGTTGTTCAAAGTTTTTATTACCTGCAGTAATAGCTCATTTGAAGTCTTTCAAACGGTACTATTTTCTAAAGTTTAAGCTTCAGAGTTAATTGAATGGAAGTTGGCGATTGCATTGTTAACTTACATATCGTAGGACATAGTGCAAATCCGCGTATCTAGTATTGGTAAAAGGCGCCACTAAATTACCGAAGTGGAAACTCATAATCAATGTTACGCGTTACGCTAGTTACGCATAATATTGATTATGCTAGTTACGCGTAATTGCACTATCGGGGATATGAACAAGAATGTGTAGTAATGAAGAGATTGGAATAGCCAGAGTACATTTCATGGTTAGTCACCCTGAGACATAAGTTGAAAGTCCCATGTGCCTGTAATTTCACCAGCTCCCTTCAAAATCTGAACGCATTATTGCTATATTATTTCACAAAAAAATAAAACAAATCAATAATACATATAAAAAGCGACATCAACATCAGCTCGTGGTAACTGGAAAGTTACCGGCTGAGTGAGAAGGTTCATAAAATCTCTCACAGATGTCGCTACGCTGCCGAAAGCCGAAAACCCAATACAAAGATTTATAACAGACGCATTGAAGAAATTATTCAACTTAGTAAACGTGACTTGTAGCTTAGTTGGTAAAGCAATGAGAGCGGAATCCCGTGGTTGCAGGTTCGAGTCTTATCGTGTCGAATAATTTTTTCTTTGTGTTCGATCTTTGTATTTCATACATTCGAGGTCTCTGCTGCATGAAGTTGATTACGACTTCACGTATTACCTGCAATCATGCAGTCAATCTGTTAGCAACCGAGATATTGATACATGTAGTAACTGAATGAAAGCCGCGTTGTCGGAAACGTTTATTTTCCCTTGCAAATTGACGACTAACTAGTTAGTCAGTCAATAAAGAAATTTTAGTTTTTAACCGATTTCAATAAAGGAGGTTCTCAATTTGACTTTTTTTGTAATGCGGTAATTCCGGGTGAACCGATTTTGATGATTCTTTTTTTTTTTTTTTGTTGGAAAGAAGGTACCTCAGTATTGGTTCCATTTAATTTTGAAGGAAAATATTCCACCTCTAGTGGTGGCAAACTAGGGGATGAATCCGGTTTCGCGCTCTTTCTGGTAACCGATTTCAATAAAACTTAGTAAATAGTTGTAATTCCACGAACTTTTGAGGTTGCTTTTTTTATAAAAAAGTTACAATTATATTGAAAATATTCTGATAAAGCGGTGGTAGGCCAGTGGTAAAGTTAACCTTAGCAATGGCAATTTTTTTGTTGTCTCTTATGGCATGTTCCTATGGCTCTAATTTTTATGCTACCTACCTTTATTGTTTTTTTTTTTTACTATATAATGTGGTACACATAGCGGACTTAATGCCATGTATTCTCTACTTGTCAAACATTGGGCCAAACAGAAAAAAAAACTGCGAATGTGTTTTTTTGATTTCTCTCATTAATGGTAACAGATCTTGAAATCTGCATTGCGAAGTAAGTTCGCAACCTTTGGAAAACGTGTAAAGTCTATATACTATAAAATACATCCCTCCTTTTATGCGAGACCCGTGGCCAGCGGTAGGACTTATATTTGGTGCTAAATTGCGTAACAACCAGTAACTGCGAACCAAAATTTTTACGCCGGAAAAAATGTGTTCTGTACGTGTCATGTTAAAAATAAATACCATATTTGTGTAACCTTATGTAAATTCTACGGAATTAAAAAGTTGCTATTTCTTTGAATACAAAAAATTTGGATAGGATATAATAAACTTTAAAGTTTTAATAATAGAACTTTAAAATTTCAAAATAAACCTAATTAGACGCCTAGTCATAACCTAATTACCGTAAACTGACTTTTTATGCAGAGTTTTTCGAAAATTATTCAGAACCATGTAAAAAGTAGGTAGTTGCGTAAATATCACATAATTAACTTGAGGGCGTTTGTTTATTACGTCGGATTCGTATCAGGGGGTCTACTCTCGACCTCCATCCGAAACAATTACTGTCAAATAAGTAAATTCGACAAAATTAAAAGACAAGTATCAAGTGTGAAGCTTCATTCGCGTCACGTTTTCTGAATAAGAGGCAGAGCGCAAACGCGCTAAGTGAAATACATTAAAAAATTAGAAATACTCCCGACTCCCTATTGTTGCTGCTAATTTCCAAGAGTGCGGTATAATACTCAATTATAATTTTAATTAATTTTATTTTCCTTTGGGATACAATCATTATGAAACTGCAAACGCCTTAATGCATTACCCCCGGCCAGTGACACCTCTAGCATATAGTACGAACATATCTATGAACAGCAGTGTGGTAACGCGACTTAGGCGATGGCCATGTACTCACAGGTGGCAGCGCACATGACGGCGGCCGTGGCGGCGGCGCGGCAGCAGGCGGCAGCGGCGATGCGGCGGCCCATGCTACCGCCAGTCGTGGGCGTGCTGCCGCCGATGCCGCAGCCGCAGCTGCGCGTTGGCATGCCCATGTCGATGCCGCCGGTCATGGGCATGCTGCCCGTCATGCCGCAGTTCAACCTAATGCGCCCGCTGCAGCCCGGTCAGTACCCGCCCCACCACCAGTATCTCTACCGCTAGGCCCCCGCCTCCGACCGACTCTACCGCCGTTTACAGATTGCTTTTCGTACCCGTTCTGGCTGATTATCTCACCTTGGCTAACTAACACTACTTTCACGTTCTGTTCATTAATGGGAACCATTGGGCCACCGCAATTCGTTGGCGTTGAATTTTATCACAAACTAAATAAATTTAAATCAATCCGTCATTCACATTTTCGATATTGGAGCTCCTTAACCTAATTCCACTCAATCATATCGCTATTCTATTCGGCATATCGTCCCGTTTAATTCGAATGGACGTGACTTACAAATATAACGAAATATAGTAATTACACAACTCGATTCATGTGATGTAATTAATTCAATTTCGTCAGAATTGCGTCCATTGGTAAGGGACTATATGGCGCCACGTCATATTCAAAATTCATAATATGTAATCTGCTGTTTTGTGACGTGTTTATTCACATAGCACATTTTGTTTTTAACCAGAAACGCAACCTGTAAACGATAGTAGACAAGTTTGAGTGCAGGCGGCATTGTGGAATGTGATATTTATCAGATACGAGATGTGATATCACATTTCACAATTGATTTTAACCGTTAGGTCTTATCCTGTCTACATTTCGATATGGACAGCATATCAAAGCAAAATTACTATCATATCAGTAGGAATGTTTAAACTTATCACTTCTATTGTTGCACACATATGGGTAAAAACCTTATAACTCCTATTCTATTCTAATGTTTGTATTTTTGATGTTAAAATGGTCCAAATTTATTGATGAATTGTTGACACGTTTATGCATAATGTACCAACCAAAGATATTATTATTTACAAAAACAGATATTGATACCAGAGATTCAGACATTGCTCTAAATATCCGGCTTTATCCAGAAAAGCTGGAGACTGTAATTGATATTTTTAGAATGTGTATGTTGGCGTAATTTTAAAATCTATCACTTAAATGTCGTGTACAAAATACAGTTGGAAATCGCCATTGATATTGCATTTATTGTTCTAGGAATATAGTATAGATTATAGTGGGTAATTGTATTGTTTAAACCAGTGGTATTCAAATGCAGTATTGTTTTGTAAGTCTTAAGATTACGTACTAGGTAAATTATAGGGTTTTATCTTTGTAAATTATATTCCAGTACACGTGGTGCCCAAGTGGAAAATGAAGTGACCATTGTTGATTACATTTTACTGTTTGCAATAAATGCTTTCGAATAGTACAACTTTCTGTTTTCCACTGAAACATCTCAGCGTCAGTGTAACTCTAGCTCCAAATGGATGCAGTTTGCATTGTCATTTTGTATACTGAATCTGATTGGATTGTGTTTTAAGAGCGCGGCCGAGCTCTGCACTTAGTTGGGTAATGTCGATGCAGCGCCCAGCCGTGCTTGGCTGCCGCGGCAGCGCCGGCGGCGCGTTCTTAGTCCGCGGTTCGCTGGACCGAGTATTGTCAGTAACACGGCCTCACTCGATACCAACCGCACAGTAACAGCTTGTCCTATCAATACTCACACCCCCCACTAACCGCGGCGGCCCGCCCGCCCCGCCCGCGCCTAGGCAAACACTGTCAAGAGTTAAACTGTGATTTTGATGTGCCATCCGCACGATCGGAGGATCGGAATGAAAAATAAGCGGTAATTTTATTCACATTCCTTAATGGATTTGCTTATTGTAGTAGCTCTATCTTATTACTGTCTCGATTTTCTCGTAGTGTCATATAAAATGTGACTTTTTGTCGGTTTAAGGGTGGGTACACTAATATTATATTTACGTACAGTAGTTTTGTCGCTTACAATGTGCATGAAGAAGAGTTAATAGTCGTTGGCTGGATTCTACGAGCAACCGTCTCGGATCACACTGAACATGCATGACAGCGGATACGATTATTATATATCGCCGAGTATTTTGGAAGTGTGATTTTTCATGTGAATTATTTATCCTACCTACCTGTGTTCCTTCGCTTATACTGCACCTTAAACGAGTCGCCACACAGTGCCTAATGTGCCCGGCGAGCGGGCGCCCCGCGCTGTCTCCGGGGGGCGCGGGGGCGCGGGCGGCGACAGGCGATTGTTGAGCAGTCACAACGGCCTGCCGTGTGTTGGACCGCGGGTCCCCTGTCGCGCGCCGCCGCCGCCCGGGCCGACTCTGACGCGCGCTTCTGTGCAGGGATGCTGCTGCCGGGCGGCGTGATGCCGGGCGGCATGATGAGCGCCATGTTCCCGGGCGGGATGCCCGGCATGCACGTCATGCAGCCGCGCTACCGATAGCCAGCCGCGCCCACCACGGTACGAGCGCCACCGCCGAGACGAAGCCCGCGGCAAGCCCTACCTTCGTGATTTGTAATGCTCTCGCTTGTGTTGACAGAGGCCGGCTCGGTCGACTGACGTCCTCCGCCGGCCAAGAGCGAAGGTAGGCGCTCGATTATTGTTAATACCTATTATACATATACGTCGCTTGAACGGTTGTGTGTCCGCTCTTTGCTAAATATGCGGTGACGGGATACTAACGCGACGCAAGGTAAGGCCCTCGACGTGACGTGGCGAGTTGCAATAATTACGATAATTGGACTAGCATAGGCGTAGCGCGTAGGGACAAACGGCAGACGGCGGCCGCGGAGACAGTTAAGTGCACGGGCGGCGGGACAGGTGACGCAGTCGCCCGATAGGGTTGGGCCGGCAGTTCCCTGCGTCCGCAGGCGACCCCACACGTCACAACGTCTGTTGTTGGATTGGCGGCCCCCTGTCCCTTAGCGATAAGTTAACGATACCTACCTACCTTTACCGAGTTCTCACTAAATCACATAGAGTCCGCAGATCAGTAGTAACTCCGTTCTTTTAAACTTTCTGATGATAGGAGATGTGTGTAAGAATTACTATGAATTGTTAATGTTATTTGCCTGGAAATTTTTCTTAAGCATTTCCATATGAAGTTGTGACGTTTGCCTACTCTTGTAGATTTTGACTATTTTATTCAATAAATGCTCTGGACTGTGAAAGCCGTTTTTCATTTAGTACATTTATAATACTTTTTAAAATTATCGTAATCTGTAACATTGGCTATAAACGTGAGAAAAAAAAACATTTTTTTATTAATAAAGCAGTATATTGAATTACAATAATAAAAGGTTTCGTCTGTACACGTAACACGTTTATAATACACGAAAACTATCACTATTTTGGTACACATCAAACCCCTATTAGCAGGCTATTCACTGGTGAACATTCTGTCCGACAGATGACGAGAACAAAAAATGTTCTCGTCTATTTTTAAACAAATAAAAAACATTCGTTACACTTCAATTGTGTCGGCCAGCGTGTGGACCAGCGAATGCGCATCATTAAGTGTACAAATTACATGGAATAATACAGGAGACGCTATAAAAATTGAACAGTCAACTAGTATCACCATCAAAGATAGCCGTTTACCGAATAAACCTTTTGGTAAATAACAGACAAATAAGTAAACAAACGATCCTATTAAAAATACTTACATAGTAAATTGCATATTTTAATTCTTACTTTAACAAGTTATGGCAACTGCAGTAAATTCATAATGCAAAACAAATTTTAAATTGTTAATACATATTTATATAGTTTCAAATAAAGGTACCCATTTACTAACCAACATGCTGGCCGACAAAAGTTTGATGGAATAAATTTGGATTTTAATGAAAAATCGAAAGACTATTACATTTTAGAATACGCTTTTGTTTAAAGCTATTTCAATCAACATGCTATCAAATAATTAGGCCCTTTAGGTTGATGGAAGTGGCTTGATCAACTTTTGTGTACGATTCTAAATTGTGTCGTAAATTTTAGAGTATCCTCATATACTCTTAAATGCAGACAAAATGGCAATAATTTTAGATCTGTTTTAAGTAATATACGCAACCCGCAATAAAGTACTACAAAACAGGTTTTACTACAGCCTTTCGTCTATTTGCGACTAACACAAAATAAAGCTAAGATGCAGCTTAAAATACACGCTACTTGGTCTGAAGATAAAAAGTCGTTACAAATGTTATACTTCATGGCTAGCTTTACAATTCTGTTACAAAACTACAAAATTGAGCTTTCCAAGATCACCATAACATAGAATGAACATGTTAGTTAATTGATGCCTACAGTTACTAATAAAAATATGCATTAATAACGTTACCTTTTCACTAGATATCTAACTAATGTGAGCTATTCAAAGCCCAGCCTGCAGAATGCCTTACGGCAATATCAGCTCTGCAATGCTGTACTGCAGGCAAAACTGAATGGCCACCTTAAACAAACGTCCTTTCACGATATGTATGTAGATGTTTCGATCAACGCAAGTGGCTACGGAAAATAATCACAACCTGTCACTATTCGTAAAGACACCCTTGGCACGTTTTAGTTGGTGTTATTTCAATAAACTGGGACTAGTATATTAATGTTAATTAAATATTCAATACTGATTACAAACCATTCACACGCACATTACCCTAATCTAAAGAACCTCGGAGCACATTGCACTATAAAACCGTACGCCCAACTGCACGTAAGAAGGCTTGAAGAATTGCACCAAGTGCTCAATCTAGTGTGCAATTTTTTCTCTAACGACCAATCAAAGCGGCTATTCAATCACCGACACCAAGTATACATATTATTTTGTAAGTATTAAATACATACGCTGCCGAAGTTATGATATCTTAAACTACTCACTCGTAAGGAACCGAACCTAGAGGTTACATGATACAAGTTTAGACTACTTCGATTACTTTGGAGTGATATTCCTTAATCTGTACTTTATAATGATTACACGTCTGTCTAGTACCCAATCTCAGTCAAACCTACATACCTAATTATGCTAAACGATCTGGAGAAGACGACGTAGTCCTAAAGACCTCTAGGGAAGGCGAAAGCGACCTTATCAAGTCGGGACATGGCGTACTGGTTCGCGTCATGCTCTCGAACCTTTCTCTCATTGCAGCCACGTGACCCGCTATCACACATTCCTTTCTGTCGTCCTTCGCTTCCTTGTTTTCGTCTTCAGTATGCGTTTTTTCCGGCAGCTCCGTGTCCGAAAGCAAAGACACTTCGGAGGAGGCTGTATAGTACATTTCGCTGACAGGTTCGCACTGGGCCATCGCTGGCTCCGTGTCCGACGTAACCGTTTCGACGTCCTCAACTTGCCCGGGGAGCGAGACTTGCGACGTGGAATCGCTCCATCGTTCCATATTATTCGTTTCCACCTTCTGCGGGGTGGTTTCCCCGGGGCTGACTAGCTCTATGTTTCTGTACTCTACGCAAACGACCTCCAGCACCGGGTCGATCGGGTCCGCGGAAGACTCGCAAAGTGGCGCCGCTGCACCGGAAGCGTTCAGCGACTGGTCCGTGTTGTCCTGAGAACAGCAGCTCCCGGTGTCCTGGGAGAAGCTCGCGAAACTCGTCGAGTAGCTGAGCGCGTCCGGGGCGAAGGCGACGCCCTCGCCGACGTCCGGACCTTCGAGGTCGGCGTCCGCGGGGTCGTCGCACGCCTCGTCGTAGGCGGAGGTCTTCATGGTCTCGCAGAGCTTGTTGATGGCGTCGACGACGTCGCGCAGGTCGCTGACGCTCTCCTCCGGCATGGTGACCTCGTCGATGGGCAGCACGGCCAAGTCGGCCAGGCCGGGCGCGGCGGGCCTGGCGCGCGCGATGGCGCCGGCCGGGCACAGCAGCGCGTGCGCCACCGAAAGCAGCGCATGCGCGGGGTGCCCGTCGGGCGCCAGGTGCGCCGTCGTGGCGGGGCGCGTGCCGGGCGCGGGCGGCGGGGGGGCGGGGGCCAGGGCCCCCCGCGCTCGCTAGCAGGCGCTCGACGTGCCCGACCAGCCGTCCAGCGGGACCTTCAGCGGCGGCGGCGGCGCCTGCGCCTTCGTCACTACGCAGAACGACGTCCGTTAATATTAAACAGTAGGTGAAGTTAGTTTCGTAGCCTGAGACAAAAATGAGTCTCGTTGGACTGAGTCCCCTTTTCTTAGCGTGAACGAAAAAGGAAATAATTGTATTTACATCATGTTATTGCTCCTGACTGGCTAGCCAAAATTGTTTTTGCTACACATTGAACTCCTTATTAACCATATTTACATAGATTAATTTAGTCTCACTTAGCACTTTTGTCTACGATAAAAGTCATGTCATATAAAATTGTTCTCTTGCATTCAAGTGCCGTTGTGCACGGATGAAGCAGAATGCGTGACGTGCAGTAGTTACCATGGATCCATGCAATGACTCATGCAAATAAAAAGCGCATATCAACGATCTCTACAAACGTACCAAGCTATTACAATTCCCAAATATATCCTGTGGATAAAAATTCACATTTGTCAAAGAGCTATATTCATTAGCCAACACGTCAACCGACGTGATGACATTTAACTTCAAAATTATCAGGTGACATGTCAGCTTTTAAATTTTCTCAAGATATTTGCCAAACAATTGTGAAAGTATATTTGGGAAACAATATTTTACACACGTTATTTAACCACATTAGCCCTTCATAGTTACCAGTTTTCACCCAGCAATTATAAATATAGTAATTATCACCACATGCTCGTTTAAAAAGGTATAACGATGCAGTCTATAATCTTGCCAAATGGGGTTCAAAAATGTGTGCAACCAAATATAACACCTCTGACATCCTAAACCAAATCTAATATAATAAAATACCATGCAAAAGAAATGTGAAAGATAACTTACCCATACATGCTGTTCGTAGAACGCAGTACACTTTGTCTATGAATTAATGAAAGTTAAAGCTGGTAATAAGATAATTGACTTCTACAATTGTAGATAATCTATTTTACTGTAATAGCTTTACGCAGAGCATTTGTTATCTTGAATGCGGGACAGCACACAATACAAGTCAGGCGGACGTCTTTCTCTTTTCATATTGTATTGTCACTTTCACATATCTTTCATTTATCTGCTGTCCAGCACGTAAGATAATTAATGTACTGATTCATAGTGTGAGCTTTACCACAACCAAATTGTGTTATGGTTAATTTTGAAAAACCCAATCAACTCAGATATGCATGGAAATACCTTAATGTTTAATTAAATGCGGCCGATTCTTTTTGTGTAATTGTGAAAAACCAAATTGACAGAAATTTATAACGACAATCAATTATTTAAATTTATACCTAGTTTGGACTATTTGCAATATTGTCAAATTGGTTTTTATTAAGGATCGATACAAAATTAATGTAAATAATAGTCTTATGAATTTTGAAAACCAACACCAATGTAAGTTGACTCAAACTATGAATAACTCATATCAAAATAAGTAAAGGCCCCATTCACTGGCCAATATCAGAATAACTCATTAACTTTATTCAGGGTCGTATTCTAGAACTCTAATCAATGCTCAAGTCAGGATTGCACTGGCAACACAAGCACTGGAAATACGACCCTAATGGCAGGGGCCTTGAGTATGATTTCGAGTGCTTTAAACCATACTCAAATCCTGACTTGAGCATTGAGTAGAGTTCTAGAATACGACCCTCAAACTTAAATAACCTCGTGTAGCAAAAATGAGCGACCTGTAAAAAGCATCTTATTACGAGCTTCTTTAAAAATATCACCTGCTTATAACTTCAACCGATAACATGTGTGTTTGTGAATGGACCCCTATACAATCGACATAAAATGCTTCGCTAAGCACGACATACGTTCACAAGGAAGCTAAACAACACAGGTAACAATGAAATACTTAAAAAGTCTTGAATAGGAGTACTCTTTTATTATCCAAAATAATATAAATATTAAGCATCGTACATCAATGTATCACAATACCTGTTGCTTCTCCATACTAAAAAAGCGTATCAAGTGCCTGTTTGATTAGTAACTGCAACACTGAAGTGAAGTAAGAATTAAAATTGGAACGTGCACAATATCGTTCGTTATATAGCAATTATTTTTTTAAAAGGGCATTGACAATTCTACATGTTGACGAACATATCGACTCATCCGAAGAACAGAGTCTGATGTGATTATATAACGAAAAGAGAATAAGTACGTTATGATAATAATTTCGTTATTCAAATTAAGGCTTATGTAAAGGCGTTTTGAGAATTCATATATTCTTATTTCGTTTCGGAAATATAAAATCGAACAAGGGTCGATCTGACATCCACAGCGAAGAAGAACGAACGAAATGTATTACGTCCTGAGAACAAGCAGTCTTGCATATAGATCTTTGTTCTACGGATGAGTCGATATATTCAAAAATAGTAATAAAGTTACTTTAAATTCAAATAAATGTAGTTACATCGCAAAACTCGGCTGATATTTGAAGGATGGCGAATGTCGTCCTTGTGTTTTACTGAACACAGTTTTGATTTGTTATAGTGTTTGCGTTACTCCCCATACAGCACACTTCAATTTAAAATAGTGTGAAATAAAACAAATAATATGTAAAGCCGTCACTGTTATATATGATAAAATACATAAAGTTTGCAGTAAATGGCACCTCACTATATTAAAATCACAACGAATCATCTACGTAACCAATTTTATGACATAAACCGTTACTCGTGCAGATAATATAGCTATTGTTACATGTACTTGGTGATCAAAATGCAAATTACGCCGCCATTTTGTTTTTCCTCCATCGGCAAGACAAAATGACCTATTTATAATTTGGCCATACTGTGTGAAACAAATTTCCTATAAAAGATTGACAACAATTGGATACATGTAACAAAAGCATACAATAAAAATGATCTAACTAATCTACATGGATATAACATTAATGACTCAACATAAATATCTACGGATACAATTTGTAATTGCTAATTATATTATCTATAATGAGAGTATCAATTATGCTGCAAACCTATTTTGTAACTTAAATTAAATCAAAAGTTATTAGTTTCATTCAGTTTAAAAATTGTAAAGTAAGAAGGGATACCACGAATGAAGTCTTAATATTTTCTATGCTTTAGTACTCGTAAATAATGCGTCAAATTTTTATGGAAACCACTGAGTAATGTGGAAGTAGTTTAAAATATATTCTAAATTAAATGAAGTAGTCTGCAGCAAAATTGACATCTATATCTAATAAATATGACTGCCTTTTGAAAGCCAATAAGTCGGATGATTTTAGAAATGTGACCCCCGTGATGGGATAATTTTATGCATGACAGTTAATTTTTCCTGGTCACATCGATGATGTGCGAGGATTAAACTTAATGGGCAATTTTGGATGAACTCTGAAAAAGTTTGTTAACGAAAGAAATTTGGTATGACTATGGTTCATGAATAACGATGCCACATATGGCTAGATTATTTAAAACATAAATTCACATCCTGGAATGAAACATAAATGCATTTTTTTCCGCAAAATAAATTGTATTTTTTGGGGAATCACGTATTTACCTATTAAAGTGTACTTGAAAACTTAAAATAAGTAAATAACTAAATAATAATAAAAATGTGAGCAATAAAGAATATACTTCTGTAGAATACTTACTATTCATTAAAAAAATCGTTTCTGTAATGCGTTTTAACAAATGTGAATTAATACTTTTTTGGTTTACTACTTGCTTTTCAGTCTTAGTAATTGTTTTTCTGATGCAAATTCAAAATATCTTTATTACTAAAAAATAAAGATATTTTAGTAAACAAATCACAATTGACTACTCATTCAAGCAGATTCCCCTAAGAAGTAAGAAGAACGCTCAAGAACCTACGGGTTGCTCTACCAATAGATATTTGTTCATATTTATCATTTACAATATTTATTATAATAAACTATAGACGCAACCTGGAAGAGCCAAACTGATTACTCGTGTGGATTTTTATCATCCAAGTACACACAAGTTGTATTCACCCTTCCAGCATTTTTCTAGTTTCTTACTAAGAACTCCTTGTTCTCAAAAAATTTCCTTTTTTTAATGTTCTAATTTTATAATTGAGAATGCGCTATGACACCTTAATCTCTTAGAACCAGCGCCATCTAAATTAGCAAACCACCAACAAAACAATGTGATTGTGTTATAACAATTTCAACCTTATGGCGAGTTTTTATAAGATCTAGTAAAACGCACAACAAAGACGTATTTAAAAGCATAATAGAACTTGTCTAAGAGACTTATCATTCCAAAACTAAGACGAGTAATAAGGACACTTAATAAAAGGTACGAAGACATAATTCATGCATGATCATGCAGAGAAACATATATAAACTTTTTAAACGTAATATGTAAACTCTTATACAGGGTGCTACAGAATTGTTAACATCACTTTACTATGACATGATTAGACTCGACTATGTCATAATCGTTATTCAGTCTCTAGCGATGTGCAAACTATTGACTATGACGACAAAATCATCGTTTAACGATATTGGGAACTTTAAAAAAATATGAAGGTGTAACTAGCCTCATCGTTTAGAGTAATAAAATATAGAATTAATTGTTACATAAACAAGCAAGGTTACACTCTGCCATTCTGTAACACCCACAATGTAATTTATATTGACAGCCCGTATAGAGAAATTTGGTTTCTGCATAACATGACTCTTATTCTATACAAAATACGGCCTATACTTATTATGTCAACATTGTTTTACTTGTACCTATTGCACTTATTGTTACCCTATATGTACAGAGTACATGATATCATGTAATATATGATACATAGTTCTCATATGACTAATCAGAGCATTGTTCTGTGCGCTTGCTCTATTTTCTTTGTAAAACTTTTTTTTTTATAATTATTGAACATTTTTATATTCCTATTAAATTGTTGGGCTTCTGTATAAGTAATCTCTCAACGTCAAGTGATAAAACGGATGTTAAATTCACTATTCTTTTAACGTATTCCATGAGTCAGTACAACAACGATAGCGCCCATATATGTGACAACAATGTGACGATTCGAAAAAACGCTAACTTTAATTTAGTGTATCTGTGCCTTGCGTATGCTGGTGTATAGCAGTTGTGTCGGTGTAAAGGGCGCAATCGCAAGCATGGAAGATTTAAAATCTTATATCTTACGGCCAATAAAACATTTGCGATATTAATCATCTAAAATAAACTGACGCGGTAGTCATTTTCCATCGGGTGGACAATTCATAATTATTAAATAATAAAATTAAATAACAAGGTCATCTTATTGGATCAATATTAATCAATAGAATATGCTTCTTTAATTTGCAAATGTAAAAATATGAACCAATAATATAATATAAATATAAGTTTGTAAAAAGTGAACCTCCTCTCTCTGTTCAAAATATTGGCAGTGGACCCTACAGAATCCATAATGCACTGTTAATTTTGCTTTGAGCCTTTATCATCCTATGTAACATTATGGTTAATGCAATAACGAATTGAACTAAACTGGTATTCTAGACCAGGGGGCCTTAGAAGACTGCATTTTACCTTTTTTATAAATTTATTGCTGGTGAAAACGTATTGATCTATGGATCTGACTAATTTGACAACTCTAAAGTAATGTTCTGTACCTTTGCCACCGATAACGAAAAGCACAACCTATATTAAATTATTTTCGAGTTTGCGCGAATCTGCACCTTGTTGCCATTATGGATCCAAAAGAGCGATAACAATGATATCGCATTGGTCGTTAAAACAAACAAACACGTCTCTTTAGATTTTCGCTGTACTGAATAAGCGCGTTTCTGCACAGCACTATTTCCGAATACGGGACGATACAAATCTAGAAAACTCTGACCCACTTCGGATGTCGCTTGTGCCATAAGTCCGATTTGATGACGCGTAAACACGAATATCGCTTGTACACCTATACCTATACTCTAGCCAAATTCGATGTAGAATAAATGTCAACAAACAAAAACATGATTTTTAGGGTTTTCATCTCAAGACTCTTTTACAGTTACCACAATTCCCCCGAAATTCAACTAGATTATGGATAATACTAAATCTTGAAGACATGCTTATAATGATTTGAAATTTAACTGCCTCCGTGGCCGAATGGTTACCATACCGGATTGCCACGCAGAGGTCCCAGGTTCGATTCCCGGGCCGGGAGAAATATTTGTATGGCCTACATTTATTTATCTCGTGAGTTTGGGTGTAACATGTGGTTGTCTATGTGTGTGTGGCAGCCGCGACACAGGGTTTCCCAAATGCAGGGCTATGTTGAGTGTGTGCGTTAATATTATAAAAAAAATGAATATATTCAACAGAAATTTCAAATTACGTAAAATGGCCAGTAATTAATTATATGTAAAACTGTCACCCCTAGTGACTTTTTCATTTGAAGGGAGAGATTGCAAACATTTGAGTTCTGGTAGTAATTCAAGTTCAGAATCGGAAATAGTTGCTGGATATCAAATAAAGTCTTACAATTTTGTTTCTTTTCATCTACCCTTACCTATCATCTAGCAGTAAATATTAAGATGCACTTATTTTTATTCCTAAATCATACGTATCAATAGGTATTTTGTAAAGTTTATAACAATTGTCTAGGTAAGTATTACTTCTACATAACCCAATTACCTACTTATCTATTTAAATTCCAATTAAGGGAGCAAGCCGTGGGCAGAGAAAGCCTTAATAATGAGCATTGAAAAAAAGTTCTTTTCCTATGTCATCATTGGTTCCTAGCAACGTTTTGTTATCAAACATTCTACATCGAATTTGGCTTGAGTATAGAGATAAAATGACATTTCGGCCCGTCATTTCGCGGTTTCGAAACTGACACGAATCGGACGTAGTGCGCGAACGCTCATAGGGGTCTTCAAATTTGACGTTTGTAGATGCGCTGCAGTGGCGCTGATAAATATGGACTAACAATAAACAACCTATAGGAATTAATTACTTTTCTCCCGCTTTCCATTTAATCAGAATAAAGACTACTTATTGGTAGCTTAACATGTTCAGTTCCAATTAATTTTTTGATGATTTATTGGATTGTGAGCATGTTTAATATTCCTATAACCGTGTGGTTTTCAAGTTCGAATACTTCGTTTTAAATGTTCGATATAATTATTTCAAAGTCAATGTAAAATACTATCTGCGATAGTTTTTATTACACTACTTTCTACAAGTTTAGTTTTTGTAAATAATTTTACAAATCCATAATCGGTTATGTATATAGTTGACACTTTCTAATGTACCTTTTCAAAACAACAACACTTTTTTAATATGCACCGTTTTCAATAACCAAGTTCAAAACGGTCAGGTGTTACTACATGAATTGTCTTTAGTTAGATACTAAACATGTTGCTTTACAACTTTATTTTTTACTCTACACACGTATTTGTGTATCGCCAAATATCTGTTCCGTCGAAATGTACTTGTAAATTACTCACTGTCACAAATATACAATATACTGTAATGCCGATACTTCACATGGCTACTTGTATTCGTTATTGGGTGTTTGATGTACCTGAAAAAATGTTTGACGTACAGACAAACACGCAAATACTGACAAATATGGCCGTCTATACATGATGCCGATAAGTAGTGTGGACAATTCACTAGCGTAAGAGGCAAACCTCTTTGGCTCCTTTGATGTGAGTCGAGATACCGATCAGCGCGCGACAACGCGAGTTTGGTATTTACCCTAGTTGTCGAATAGGCAAACAATGCAAATACTTTATCACACGTACCATCGATGATACATGGTGATTGTTTGCCAAATATTTCAAATAGTCAAATACAAACAGCCATGTGAAGTGCCACCATTACACCAACTAGCATAACTACGATAGGTTTCCCTTGTACCAAGAATGGACACGTAACTTACAATTGAGGCTATCAGCGCAAAAGTGGTGTAGCCCACACTCGATTTTTTTCTACAATGTTACTTTACATAACTATTTTATATTTGGATGTTAGTTTCGTGTATAAAAAACATTTAATTATTAAATGTTTTTTACAAAAAAATTAAACTGGTTTACGCCACGTTTGTGCTGATAGCCTCAATTCGGTTCGATTCAAAGTTTTACGTTCTGTTTTGATGTAAACAAATCGATGGGTGAAGCCATAGTATCTGGGGGTCTATCCCCGTTCTGTATCCGACATCCGCCCGAAACAATTACTGTCAAATAAGTAATACCCGACCTACGAAAACACGTCATAGAAAAAAAAATATGATTATTTAAAGAACAATGGTGAAATTATTGTTGAAAGAATTCTTTAGTCTTTAAGGCTAAATTTACATCGCCGCGGAACGGAATGGAAGCGTCAATTTAGTCTCGCTGCGCGAGAAGGTGCGCGGCCTCGAGCATTCCAGCGACCGCGCCATGAGGCTGTCGTATTTCGTGGACGTTTGACGTCACACTGCGCCTGCCTTCGCGCCACTTCCCGCGGATCGCGAATGCGCGAGAATTCCGCTGAAGACGCGCGAGCTGATTTTTGGTTCGTATCTAGTTTGTACTTTACACCATTGACCATAATGTTCATAACGCAATGTACAATATCGTTACAAAAATTCGCTTCCATTCCGTTCCGCCGCAATATAAATTGAGCCCAAATGTCAGAATTACAAGTTTGAATAATAAAATTAATTCATTAAGTTTTTCAAATGATATATGTCTAAGTCTGTAAATAAAATCATATTTAAATTATACTCAATTTACTAATTAGTATGTAACCGGACTGATATCTACAACTGTCAGTTTCTTAACGTTGATCGACATCTAACCGCCAAAAAGAGATGTTCAATACCTAAGTACAGATAGGTCCACACTAAGTTAGTTCACGTAATATCAAATGTGCTGATTCGACCGATTTGCAAGAAGACGTTACATACTTTATGACAAAAAATAAAATAGACAATTCATTCTCCTAATGTGCTACACGAGAAAGTGGTAAAACTGACCAAACATGGTACCAGGGCATGGTACGTAGTCAGTTTTTTTTTGTTATAGCTTAACTACCTTTAACCTTTTGACCACACCTTATAAAAAAGATTTTCCTCTGTACTCTTGTCACATCACAAACACATGGCACCGGTTCGGTTCTATAAGTCTGTTTGAGGCTTCTGTAGTTTATTTTTATATAAACACCGAATATATTCCATTCAATTATGTAAAACATAACCACTAAAACTTCAAACTAGAATATCTTTAATCCCAGACTTAACCCAAAATCAAATTTGTTCAGGAATTAAGTAACTATATTTTCGCATATTTTTCATAAACAAACGTAATTTGTATGAACAAATTACGTCAACAAAAATTTCTATGAGAATTCGCCATTGCTCTTTGTGACCATTTTATGACATTATTGTATTCATTAGACAAAGTTAATACGCCACGATATTGAATCGATAAGTTGATAGATCGGGGATTACTGTAGTATATCACGTTATATTTACAACTTATTTATCACTTTATACGAAAAAATCTACGGCTTTATAATTAATGCAATCTGCTACTGACAAAATGTTATATTAATCAGTGATTAAAAACAAAGGTCGGAATTAACAGAATAAGTAATGTACATAGAATGGAATAGAATGATATATGGAAATAAAGATAAATAATGAATAATGGAAAAGAATGGATAATGTAGATAGAATGTAATACCTTCTACAAAATGCCGGAATTATTGCATTGTATTTTGTTCTATATTTTTTATGTGTAACTGGTAATCACTTTGATACAGTACAATATTTAGAAGAAACGTTTTGTAATTGTAAGTAAAAATAGAAGTATTTTCTTTTGAATGCTTGGCTTTTATTTTCAATTACACCGGAATTTCACTGCTCCATACTATTACTTGCATATTCTGATCTCCGCTAATAAACATTTTCCTTTTACTTATCCGTTGGTAATACGTGACATTTGAAAACAGAAATTCGATGTACACATGCTTGTAGTAACATTTTAACAATGACACAAATGTAATACAGGACAATTCATGTAGCAACACCAAGCTGAGAAGGGTGCCCATACGATCTACCTGCAAAGCTCAATAGTACTTACCGCCGACTGTGGCGCTGCTGTAGTCCTTCGCGAAGCGTAGGAAGGGGTCGGGGGGAGGGAAGCCTGTGGGGGGGTTGAAGAGGTCGCCGAAGCGCGCCTCGAAGTCCACCGCGCGCATGGAGGAACCCCGCACGGGCGGCGGCGGCGCGGGCACGTCATCGCCATTTTGGGACACGACGCTCTGAAGTGGCAGAATCACGATTGGTGCTATCTCTGACTGTATTTTTATAACGGGGCCTGGCGTTATCAGCATGTTTACCTAACTCTTCGCATACTATCACAATTCGTAATATGGACTTTCCGAGAGAGTTATATT
The DNA here is from genome assembly GCF_003589595.1 of Hyposmocoma kahamanoa. Classification (NCBI taxonomy): domain Eukaryota; kingdom Metazoa; phylum Arthropoda; class Insecta; order Lepidoptera; family Cosmopterigidae; genus Hyposmocoma; species Hyposmocoma kahamanoa. The sequence continues at coordinate 4,404,308 of NW_020654466.1, forward strand.
TCTAACCGACTTCAAAAAAGGAGGACTTTTATCTTTTTTTTTTTTGTATGTATGTTACGCGATAACGCCGGCATTTGTTAACCGTTTTTGATTGGTCCCATTTAAATTTGAAGAAAATATTCCACCTCTAAGGGTGGCAAACTAGGGGATGAATACGGTTTCGCACACTTTCCGGTAACCGATTTCAATAAAACTTGGCAAATAGATGTAATTCCACGAACTTTTGATATCGGTTTTTTAAAACTCTGTACTGAGATTATTTATTATACTAATAACAAGGCTGAATGTTGTTCTGCACATTTTCGCGCGCAAAATTATCTAAATGTTTTTGAATCTATCATCCAAGGACTGGTTGATGTCAAAGGCTATACTGCCTCTAAAATATTCCCACAGACTTAACAATGACATTAACTTCAATGACATTAATTATCTTAAGTCACAGGTCGAAGCTCAAAATTTGGGTTTCATAAATGACCTGTACAATTGTATTTTTTATGCTAACTTAAAATTTCGTACATAACAGTTGAGGAACGGCCGAGGAGTTCCGTTCGGAAATTGTGCTAATTTAATGGATGCCAAGAAAGCTTCGCTCGCTTCACTGGCGCGTAGCAACTAATGTATTTTCGAAGTCTGATACAAAGTTCAGATAAGTAAATTATAAATAAATTATCAGGTATATAAAAAAATGAAAGATTTGAACTAGCGATACGCGATTGCGAATGATATTGATATTCAACTCGTTAGTAATTATTATCCCGTCATTCGAATGACAAATTAGTAACCTACTAATTTTCGTATTCGAATGATCATTAATTACTAACTAGTAGTATTAATCCATAAAGCATTTCTGCCTAGCCCTCTCTGACATTTGGTAAATACCATAAGTGTGACGGGGAGAGGGATATTTTCATATGAACATGGTGAATCTGGTGGAGTTCCGAGTAGTTCCGACGTAATAATCACTCGACGCGTGCACCCGACCGAACCGCAGGGGCATTCGGTATCGGTATGATTGTACTTGGATTCGACTTAGGCGAATGATTTGCCCATTCGAATGATTAGTACCATTCAAATTCGCGCATCGCTAATTTGAACCCAATGCAAAAAGTTGAGCGAGTGTGATACAAGATAATAATACGAGTATGCTCCCCCATATAGTAAAATACACGAATACAGTTGAAGCTGAAGCTAAATTGAAAGCTAAAAACGGCCCTTAACCACAAGAATGATGGAACTTACGTTTTGTCTATGGTGCGGCGGAGGCGGTGGCGCCGGGTGCACCCCGAGGGAGCCGTGGCGCGCGGGAGGCGGGGGCGGCGCTCCCGGCGGAGGAGGGGGGCACACGCCGGGCGGGCGGAGGCCCCGCGGCGCTCGCATAGTGCCTGAAGTGGACACGCACGCATGATTCAGAGAGACAACGGGTACAATCATCGAGTATATAATCAGAAATAGAGACGAAATAAGGGCCATCCTTCCCTGGCCACTGATCAGGCAAATGGGCCTTATATCAACTCTCGTTTGAAATCACAAATTGGAAAGCTGAAATAGTACAGCGCCAACAACTTGACCTGTGTTTACGTTATGTTCCAAAAATATTCTGTATTTATTGTAATAAAGACAATATCTCTCACAATGGTGTGCAGTTGTATTCGGTGGTGTGGGAAAAACAGCAAAACATCTAATTACGAAACAAACGGAATTACATTTCATCGGTAATTAAATATATCAAGTTAAACTGGCCGATTTCAAGTGAAACAATTTACGAGACCCGCCAATTGTTTCGAATTCGGGCTGGTCAATCGGAGCGCAGCTGTCACCGTAATGATTTGACAGAATATTTTTCAAACAAATTAAATGACATTTCGTCTCTATTTCTGGTTATATACTATCGAGTATAGAACCAGAAATAGAGACGAAATGTCATGTGATGTCTAATCACCTGATTAGAAAACACTACTTCATTAATGAAATTAGGCCACCTAAAGTTTTAGACGTTAAATGCCATTCTTCAATTGGCCTGGACCCAATTCTGCTATTTTTTTTGTGTGTCACTTTGTGATTCCTTTGGGACTCCACTGAGACTATATTGAAATTACGATAATAAAATCTAGTTGCATCTCAATAGAGATTCTATGGAATGGCAGTGACGGCATTCTGCAGAAAATTTTTTTTCTACCTAAATTTTGTTTAAACTGCCTTCGTGGCCAAACGGTTACCATGCCGGACTGCCACGCAGAGGTCCCAGGTTCAATTCCCGGGCCGGGAGAAATATTTGTATGGCCTACATTTATTTCTCTCGTGAGTTTGGGTGTAATTTGTGATTGTCTATATGTGTGTCCATGGCACCCGCGACACAGGGTCTCCCTAGTGCGGGGCTATGTTGAGTGTGTGCGTTGTCATTATTATTATTATTATTATTATTATTCATTCATTCATTCTATCACTAACGATTGATGTTACTTTACTAAAACTACAATGGAAATGACTATGCATTTCCTAATTTTTATCTCGTTTAATCAGCAATTTAATCTTCAAATTAAATACATATAATATTAATAACTTCCCCGTAGACGCGCCATCGACTCATCATGAAGAGCAGAATACCAAAAAAATTGCAATGACAGTTGATTACTAGCTCGATGGCTAGCCACTAATACTAAACGTACAAAATCCAGCCACTGACACTGTATCCTGACTTGGTGCCCTCGATTATCATTTAATATAAAGGAAATTCATAAAAGAAAACTCTGTAAATGATAAATTCCAACGGAGATCTTTTTTTTTTTAAAAAAAACCTGCTAATTACAACAAAATTGGTTACTGGTGGCATGAAACGTATTTACTGTACCAAACAATTATAATACTACACAATTGTAATTATATATAATAAAAACGGTATTAGTAAATAAATAAATAAACACAAAATATTGTCGAAACACGTCAAATAAAATTGCAATTTCATCGAAAGAAATTCCTCTACACTGTAAAGTTCATATTATATAATAGTTTCCCAAAGTGGTCACGATTGACATGGGACCTGAGAAAACAAAACGCGATTTAAATCCGGAAAAATAGTTTAATTTCCTATGTGTGAAATTCATGAAAACCTAAAAACTCGATAACTACAAACTTATTATTATTATTTTTTGTGTTAAGTTAATATAAAAATAGAATTAGTTTTCAATATTTTTCTTTATATTGCCGAAGTAGGCGGTTAGGTAAAAAGTTTGGGAAACTATGTGTCAAATGGTTGGAAGTGATTTCCTGCTACAACGACTTTGTTATAGTCGCCATGTAGTCTTTATTGTTTACTTTAATCTGAAAAGATTTAAAATTTCACACAAAGAATAGGTGACATACCGAAATGCGAAGCGGGGTTCTTGGTGGCGATGGGCAGATGATGAAGCCCGGGCGGCAGATGATGCGGCGCGGGCGGCAGCTGCAGCGGAAGTCCACCCTCGGGTGGAGACGGCGGCGATCCTGATGGTGATCTGCGGACACATACATGCAATCTCACGATCTTAGTAAAAAATGACAATCTTTGATAACATGAAGAAAATAAATCAATATTTAATTGCTTATATAAATTACATCTATTGAGTATAAATGCGCCTATGTAATAATAAGAATAATCACAGTACTCAATAATCAGAGTACTAAAAAACTGATCTCAAAAGTTGGTGGTATTACATCTATTTGACTAGTTTTATTAAGATCGGTTACCGGAAAGTGTGCGAAATCGGATTCATCCACTAGTTTGCCACCTTTAGAGGAGGAATACTTTCTTCAAATTGAACTGGGACCAATACTAAAATACCCTCTTTCCAACAAAAAGAATCATCAAAATCGGTTCAAAATACCGGAATTATCACGTAACATACATACAAAAAAATACAGCCTAATTGAGAACCTCCTCCTTTTTCTGAAGTCGGCAAAAGTTCAACGCCATCGGTCTTTTTTTTTCAGAAATCAAGTGACGGGATGAACAAGTCGAGGGTCACGCCTACCCACAACTATTCTAGTTCTACTTAGAGGTTTCAATCGCAAAGATGTGAAAGGCACTGCCACTGCACCCCTAAGACGTAAAGTTGACATGCCCCATGTGCCTGTAGTTTCACCGGTTCTGTCCCTTTAAAAACAGAATGTAGTAATGCTCAAATTACTTAACTTGGCGGCAGAACAGAAATAGATATGGTGTAAGTACTTCCTTGGAGAAAATGTACTACTCATGCAAAGCATAATCTTTGCATATCTTGACACAATCTTACAAAATCCGATTCTTTCCTCGGAAAATTCGCCAGAGATTCTAATATCAAGTATTAAAAGAATTTTCTTACCTAGGCATCCTCATACTCTGTGTTCTAGTGGCGGATTTGCCGTTAATAATCAACTTCTTGGGCGGCGGCGACGGTCTAGTATCGTTTGAGACAGCTGGCGCCATCGTTGGAGGCTTGGGCGCGAGGTTCGGCTTTCCGTGGGAGACCTTTGGTCTCTCTGAAAGGTCTGACGCAGAGAGGGACGCTGAAGGTGTGGGCGTGGATGGCACTGATGATAAGGATGACATACTGCCACCTAACGACGGAAATAAAGTTTGTCTTAAGAATTTTCGAATTTTCCTCTTCATATTAATAAATGAAGATGTCAGCTTGTAAATTTCAATTACGCGTTATACTGAAATTAATTTTGTGATTTTGCCAGGGACAAAGACTAAACCGACTAATTGGAATTGAATCAACTGTTGGTCTGTCTGTACACTAATAACAAAAGACTGTGGAAGAATTTATGAACCAGTTTCTGTTTCGTTGAGATTTCGACTAATAAAAGTAAAAAAAGACGATTAATTGTTTAACAACATTCTGTGGTTGTTTGTAAATTCGCGAGTTCCGTTGTCAACACAAACATTTATTAGCAAACAACACTAAGAAGAGAGAAAATTCTGCGAAATTCAACAGATATGGAAACTCTATTTAACAACCACTGTTAATCATCTTAAGAAATGCAGCCATCTTTTTTGCTGGTAAGCCGTTGAACTTCATATTTAAATTGAAATCATCACATTTATTAAACACGATACTCATTTTTATATTATTTTTTTATGATACTTAGTGACGGAATTACGGGATGAAGAAGTCGTGCGCCTGGTGGTAAGCAACACGCCTGTTCCTAACAGTTGCAGTGCCGCTCAGAGCTTTAAATAGCAAAGATCTGAGGGGCACTGCCACTGCGCCCGTCACACAGAGACACAAGTTGAAAGTCCCACGTGCCTGTAATTTCACCAAAATTTAATTCGTAAAGGACATTACCCCAAGTAGAATGAGTAAGAAACTTGTAAATATATACGTATTTGTACACATCTATCATTTACACTATTTATTTTATAATATCTTAAGTAAAAAGAAACTGAAAAAGCTAAACGGAGATCATTCATAGAGTTTTTGATCTCGTAAAGGGCAAATTTTGAATACAGTTAGAAATTTTAATGTAGAAGCGTGTACACTGCCTCTTTATCAAATCTGTCTTTTCAGAGATTTGTCATTTCAAGCTGAATTTGGAGTTTAAACAGAGTTAAGCGGTCGTAACACTTAAAAATGTTCTTACCCAGCGACCCCTGTCCACTGCTATGTAACGAGCTCTTATTCCTCTGTACAGTGCTCGAGACATTTGGCTGTAAGCTTTGATCTGATCTCCGCTGCTGAAGTATGTTAATGCGATCCGATATCGAGCCGGTGGTCAGTATTGAATCCGATGGACTCTGTAACAAAAGAAGATTTATTTTTAGGACACTCAAATGGATCGGCAATAGACTCAGGTTCTCAACTCGATGCCTTGATTGAAACCAGTCTGTAGTATCTTGATGATATAGGCAGTGAAACGGCAAAAAGTATAACGAATAAAAAAAATAAAAAATAATTTGTTTAACCCCAAAACATAGGACTCAGAATACTTAAAAACCAAAATAATAGAAAATACAATTGAGTATGGACAAAAAGGTTAAAGACTCAGCATTTCTGATTTTCAGTCTTCACCTGTAATTTTGTGTTCTATTTTTTGTTATTCAAAACGGTTATTTGACCATTTGTCACTTGGTCGCATTTTAAGTAATACGTCATATAAAGACCCTTGAACAACAAGCAGCACTAAAAAGTGGCTATCTATAGTTTTACATGTATATGTGACTGGTTATGTCACTTGGGCCGTTTTTTTTTCCAAAAATTCGTCTGGAAATGCGGAAATACTATCTATGCTAATGTTAACAACTCAATTTTGGCCTATTATTGATGATATGGATATCACTAACATATGGTTTCACCGAGACGGTGCCACAAGTCACACAGCCACCAAAACAATGAATTTATTGCAAACCAAATTTCCACGGAATTCAGCTGCTAAGTGCCCAGCTCGATCATGTGATTTAACACCGCTGGATTATTTATATGGAGTTATGTTAAAGACAAAGCCCGTATGGAGCCAATGGAATCGATTGCAGCTTTAAAACTCAAAATTCGTGAAGTGATTAACGAAATTGACCCACCATTTCGTCAAAGAGTGATAGAAAACTTTGATGAAAGAATCGACATCTGTAACTGTGGTCGTGGCGGACATTTATCAGATATCATTTGTTATTCATAATTGCCAAACCTTACCTTTTTAATACAATAAAAATTTAAATCATTGTCATCTAAATTTATTGTTTTATTTTCTTTACAAAATATAGTTCTTGTTGAAAAACCCTATATATACATATATGACTCATTTTCGCTCAATGGCGCTTTTAACCTTTCGTCAGTCCAAAGATCTAGAAATCAAATCAAAAGACATTAAATTTTTCTTTTTTATGATACCAAATGACGGGACGAACAACTCGTGCATCTGGTGGTAAGCGACACAACTGTCCATTACAGTTGCAGTACCACTCAGAACTTTAAATCATACAGATCTTAGAGGCTCTGCTACTGCGCCCGTCACCATGAGACATAAGACGAAAATGATGTCTGTACTTTCACCAGCACCCCTACGCTTCAAAACCGGGACGCAGTAATGCTCACGTTACCGCTTGGTGGCAAAAATAGGTAAGATAAGCAGAACTGTTTCACAATGAGCTCTACTGCTTATTAAAATGCTAATATAATAAATTCATTCATAAATAATAATAAAAAATCTCAGTACAATTTACATTTGAAAATATGCAATCATTAATAAGGGCCAGCCGATTCTACATAAAACTGTAACGTGTTAATTACGCATAGCTTACGTAATATAAACGTTCAATTTGATTAAGTAATGAATGACGCATTACGGTAAGTATATATAATGTTTTTAGATAAGGTATTAAGTAGTCGAACCATTACAGAAATCGATACGTCCTTACACACTCAAGTGTAAACGATAATTTCTTAAATACCAGTGTAGTGTTATTATCATTTAATAATGTGGTGCATGAAAGGAGCCTCCCCGCACGACGTAACATTCCTTTCCTGTACGTCGGACAGTACCTTACTCCGATTGGCAAATCTTTCACCACGATGGCAAGCATGCAATGTATGCCAAGGATACCATAAGACGAAGAAGATTTAGTAACAATAAGCACACAAAGAAAAATTCCTTCAATCTGATTGGACTCGAACCAAGGTTTGTCGCCTCAACGTGGCAACCGCTCTCCCAACTGAGCTACGGATCGAACCAGTAGATCATATGAATTTCTCTATGTACTCATTGCGAATCTTTGTGTTGAGCTTTTAAACGGCTTATAGTAACGTGACATAAATACAAAAAACATTTAATTCCCAATGTGTAGCAATCGAGAAAACCTAACGGAGTCTAGAGGTTTTTTGACGATCGACACGTGTGATCAAACAACGTGAGTAAATGTGTAAGCAATAGACGATCAACATCGAATTATGTGTCAATCGACACTTTGAAATTTAAATAAGGCGTAGGTGCCTACAAATTTGTTTGATTTTTAAACTTAATATTCATCGATCGCTAATAAGTGATAGTAGCGATCGTCAAAAATCGAGCAAATCTGTAGCAATGGAGCTCCATGTAGCACTAAACTCCTTGTAAAGGGTTCGTCCAACCTATTCCTACCGCCAAGCAGTTATGTGAGCTATGTGTTATGTGGTATTATTAAGTGTTAATATTATTATTATGTGTGTATTACCTATGTGTTATTACTGCGTTCCGGTTTTGTGCTGGTGAAATAACAGGCAAATGGGACTTAACAATTTACGTCTCACGACTTTTTCGTCACCTCACTTGGTAATTGATATCATAAAAAGCAACTAAGAAGACTATAAATGTTAACTGTTAATTCCGACCTTTAATAATAACAGAGAAAGTCTAATCGGGGCTCAGGTAGAATATTCCATCATTTAGAAGAAGCAAAAAGCTTCCCCTGAAGAAGTGTGACCAAGGAAATGAGCGAAATTTAACAGATGATAATTACCGATCAATTTAAACAACTCTTGCTAAACGATAAACAAGTTTTACTCAAGAAAATCAGCTGTTAATATAAATGTTGTGTAACTCTTTATTGTATATGTAAATGTAGTTTTTTTTACCTGATTTCATAACAGATGGGTCGTATAGGTGAGAATAACGTGGAATCGTGGTGAGTGAATGACACAAACGGGTGATGAATTTGATAGTGATTACAACGTTGTAAAACTTGATAATATTGGTAGTATCGTTCATTAAAGGACGCTTATAATAAAATAATGCAAGATTGCGACCTTGTAAGAAATGTAAAATTGGAAAAAAATACCAAAAAAAAAAACAATTTTGTGAAAAAAAAACAAAGAAACAAAACACAAAACGGGTCTAAAAACTAATTTTGCGTAATGTTCATATGAGGTGTCGAAATAGAGCTTAACATTTAAACATCGAGGTCTAAAATCGCCATCTGTAATTAACACTAAACATTGCAACGTTTTCAAACATATATTAATGGTTCTTTTTATTTTAGGTTATCATACAATTCATCATAAATTCTAAAATTTTAATGCTTTTTCTATTTTTTGTTAATTATGAATTTAATTTAAATTAGTTGAACCATTTGGCATTAAAAATGGTAAAACCGACAAAATTCGAGTTAAAGTAATATTAATACTTGGCGTTGAAATTCACTCAGCATTTGTTGAGTTAATAATAATAATAAAATCGTTTACTTATCTTAACACATTTATACATAAATATAAAAACTACTTTACACAGAGTTTAGTAACAGAAATAGTGGCTGGAGATAAAAAGTTCTGTAGCTCTGCAAAACGACGGACTGTTTCTCAGCGCCGCTGGTATTTTGCTACTTCCTGACATGTTAAAAAAATTGTGCAAAACGACACGTTTTTTAACATTCTTAGTCGTAATGTTTCCATCTATGTTTCCATATCAAAGCTCCCGTATTCTATTCAGTGTTATTATAGACACACTATTCTTCCTCATTATAATAACAGCTTGACTCGTGTCGCTGCATGTAGGTGACAAATGAGAGCATTCTACATGTAGGTCGATGACCGAGCTCTCAGTATTAAGCAATTCCGTAAACAATGTCCCTTACAAAGTTTGCGCACTCCGTCCGATTCGTATCAGGGGGGCTACTCTCGATCTCCGTCCGACATCCGTCCGAAACAATTACTGTCAAATAAGTAATATTCGACAAAATTAAAAAACAAGTATCCAGTATGAAGCTTCATTCGCATCACGCGTCTTTTGATTTGGTCAAGTATTGCTTATTTGGCAGTAATTGTTTCGGACGGATGTCGGACGGAGATCGAGAGTCGACCCCTGATTCGGAACGAATACGAATCGGATGTAGTGCGCAAATACGCTTGAGAGTGATGTATTTGTGATACGGTTGCACAGGGACTGCCAACTTCGTACGATTGTGGTAAAAAAGATGTCAAATAGATGTGTTCCTTTTACAGTGTGGGAGAACGCAAGTTAATATTGATGACTATAAATTTCTTTTTTTAAATATAAGTAGATAGTTCTTACATATAAAATAGTTATTTATGTGCATGGTGTTAACAGGATCATAAAATAAAGTTTTAGGGTAATTTTCAGGTCAGTTTTCTCTAACCAATTTCTGTGGCAATTTTTATTATTTATATATTCTAGAATATTATCATTTCAATATGCGAGTGTGCTATCTTGAAATATTATTGAATATTTATTTATCACTGTTACATACTCGAATACTTAAATAATAAAAATTGCCACCGAAATTAGATAAGACGAAACAAACCTGAAATATACTCTGTACATTCTTTTTATTATTATAAGGAATAGTACAGTCCTGTACCAGTACGAATACTAATTTGGTGTACAGTCATTACTTACAAATTCTAAAAAGCCAGCAAAGCAATACACATAGCTGAGATTTAAAACGAGATTTATATAACGAGCTTTGATTTCGACTAAACAAAGTCGAGAAGCAGTAGAACTACTTGTGCAAAGACTTTGTCCAGGGAAGTACTACCACCATACCTGCTTCTCCTGTCAAGCAGTAATGTGAGTATTAGCGTTCCGGATTTGAAGGGTAAGTGTGCTGGTGAAATTACGGGCACATGGGATCATCAAGTTTATGTTTCAGAGTGACCGGCACAGTGGTAGTGCCCATCAGATCTCACTCCTGCCACTTGACTCTCATGCCTCAAAGCCTATGGGATTCCAGTGTGACGTTTTCGTCGCTGTGCTCCCATAGGAACATAGGATATATTTTTGTGTCTTTTTACGCCCATAGAATCCTCGGAGAACTATTTTCTACTTCGCTTCCAAGCCACTGCTAAATGGCATCCAGGGATCTTTTATTGCCCTTGACTTCCTTATCTTGGTCGTAGCACTTACCACTGGCAAAAGTTCGTTGGAATTAAAATTTCTGAGTGTCACTGTACCTGTCATAGATAGGCGTGTCGCTTAACTTCAGTCACTTGACAACAAAAAAAGTACTGTAAAAAGTACTGGCACGGTTTGCTAGAAGACGTCGGTTCGAATCCGGACGGATCGAAGGAATTTTTTTGTAAGTGTTCGACCTTTGTATTAATAATTATAAAAAAAAATATTTTTACTTTTTTCAATCAATATGTTATTGAATATCGCGCGTTAGAAAAATCTTGTTGAAATTATCCCGTGTGCAGCGCGACATAACTGTTACGTAAACTGGCACTCCTCCCGCACCGCGCAGCTACCTCAGGACCGACTCAGTTAAGCGGTAGGCCTGTAGCTATTAAGTTTCTTCGCAATTTCTTACTTAATCTTAAGCAAAGTTCATTGTATAAATACGAAAAACTTCTTTAGCTCGCCATTTTTGCTTAGTCGAAAACAAAATTCGGTTTATAAGTCTCAGCCATAGAGGGTGAAGTACTGTTCACTCTAAAATCCTTGAATTAATGTAATGTGATGGATATGCAGGCGGTCGGGCCCAACATCAATTAAAAGACATTGGTCAGGTGGGAGAGCTAAATTTAATACTAAGCAACCCGTTGACAAAGAGTGCTGGTAAGGTCTTGCTTTCTGATGCGGAGCAATACCTCTCATAGTAGTAGTGACAAATAAAGTAGGATATTTATATATGTGTATTCATACATTACGAGGCCGACATAAACGCCCGAACGTTTCAGGCTTCTTAAAAATAGATTTTTTTTTTAATTCGTTTTATAAGTCTCAGACACAGTGGGTACTTATTCACTCTGAAATCCTGGAATTACTGTATTGTATTTTGTTCCATACTTTATGTATGTAAGTAATTATAATTAAATAAACATTAGACAAGATCACATACTTGGCTCTGATGTTATGGAAATCGGAAACAACGACGGTATCACAAACATCCAGACCCGAGACAATATAGAAAAGTTAGTTTACTTGCAATATTCTGTTTTTATTTTTTAGTCCTAGTTTTTTGCCTTTTATTTTTAACCATTCCGGAAAATCAGAGAAAGGTGTTATCTATTCCATGGGTATTAATTGACGTTTAGGTAAATACTCGTACAGTCAGCCTTTTCGGATTGCTGATCGTATTCTTTGAAGTTTTTGACGAGGCACAGCCGTTAGCAATGTAGGCGCTAAATGAGAATGTTCCGGGGTCGGTTTCCGATAAGACCAGTTTGGGAAACGAACTTTTCTAAATTGATTCTGGTCAGGTAATGCCCAGGAGTTAATTTCGTTAGTCTGGTGCTCTAAAAACTGGTACCGTGCATATTTGCTCGTTAATTCAGACTAGACAAGTGCGTCGATCGTAATAACCATTAGACCGGCGGCGGCGGCGGTTTAAATCGAATACAGTGTTAAAAAATGTTAGCACTACGTTTGTATACAAAACGCAAACTAGGATGATCCTTGTCTCTCTTCATTTGACGTTTGTCTTAGGGATAAGGTCGATAGATTTTTTAGTGTATTTGACTTTTGGAACAAAAGTGCTCTCTTATAGTTTTATTTTTGTGATGTATTCTGAACGAGAATAGATGTGTGAAGTGTTTTGTATTATATTGAAAGCATAAAACACACAACTTCAATTGAAATGTAATTTCAATACATATTTTAGTAAAAATCATAACCTTAATTTACAGGTTTCAAAAAAGTTGACATGTTAATTCATTTCCATGATTAAAATTTACACTTTAAGAATGAATACACATACTACTGTACATTTATTCATTAAATTATCGAAATAACTTTTGCACGTCGTCGCAAAAAATGAATTTTGAACAAAAAAACTAAATTTTCCGCTCATTTTTTACAAATAAACACTGATTTGGTGTAATTTTTATGTAATTTATGGTATTGCTTAAGCAAAGACTATTTATTCATTTAAAATCGAGGATTATAAAAATGGTTAATGCACGTAAATTAACGCACGTCGCTACGTCTCAGGGATCATCCTAGATTATTTTTAGTATAGTAGTCATTCGCAAATAATTAAATCGGATCACGTTACGATGGAACAAGGACCAAGTGACAAGCCAGTGTCAACACAGTCATGTCGTGATTCATTCGCGTAAAGCTGTTAATGACTCACATGTCCTTTGTGCGTAAGTTGCTTGCAAATTTTGGAGGAAATGCAACTTAACTTAATAAGTTGTATTCGCTTCCTGTTGTTTCAGGAAATTCAATTGACGTTCATTGCTAATTCTAAATCTTCCTTATTTTGCGCTAACTTAATATAATTTTTATTTTAGAGTGGTTACACACCGCGACTGTCAGCAGCGATGCAAACGCGCGTTCGTCAAACGCGCGACTGCATCGCTACACTTGCGATTTATAGGCGATTGCATCGATGCAAACGCGCCATTACATCGATACTAATGCGTTATTCCCAAGTGTAGCGATGCAATCGCGCGTTTGTATCGATGCAGTCGCGCGCTTGCATAGCTGCTTAAAATTCGCGCGCGTGTGTAACGGTAGACGATTAGCGACTGTACCGCTACTGCATCGCGTGTAGTAGTCGCCGTGTGTAACCGCTCTTAGTAGCAGCAAAGCTCCTTGTGTAAGACTTTGTCCCGGGAAGCACTGCCACTATAATTATTTAACAGTAACGTGAATATTACAGTGTTTCGATTTTAAAGGGTTAAGCGTGGTAGTGAAATTACAGGCGTATGGGACTTGTCAACTTTATGCCCCAGGATGACGAGAGAAGTTAGCAGTGCCCTTCATATAGAATAGAATAGAATACGTTTATTTGCCAGAATACAGTAATTACAAAGGTCTTAAGTAAAATTAGGTACATTGTATTCAACCTGCAAGCAACATCTGCTTGCGCATTTGACTTCTATCACACCCGATGGAAAGTGACGATGAAGTCGACGGTAGAGCATGCACACCTTAACAATGCCTATTCACACTCGGGTTGAAAAGGTCCTAGTTATAACGTTCAGGGAACAAGTCTGTTCGCCATATAAATGTGGAAGCGTAACGCTTCGTGCGAATTCTTGGGAATATCCACAACATAGGGGTGGAACCCCAGCCTACGCCTGGTCCCCCGATGAAGGAAAGGGGAAGGCAGAATTCCCTCGCTCACTCTCCGTGATATAGTATATCCAGTGGAATACCGATAAGCAGGCAACTTACTTTAATTTTTCTTTAATCAATCATCACCGTGAGAGATGTAACTGTAATTTAGTAATCATGAAATTAACTACTGCTTTACTACTGCTTACTACTACTTTATAAATAAAAAAAATATATAAAATACTAATTAAAATAATTTACTAGTCTTATTTTAAAAATCGATCTCAAAATTTGCTTACTCAATATTTTATTCGAATTGCATTTATTTGCCAAGTTTTATTGAAATCGGTTAACGGAAAGTGGCTGAAATTCAAGAAACCTGATTCTTCTCCTAATTTGCCAAAAGAGGTGAAATATTTTCTTGGAACTGATTTTTCTGTAAATAAAAATAACAATTTTGCGAAACTTTGTGATTTGTTTTATCGCACGAAGTTTATTCAATCGAGTTTCTGGTCCGTAGTAGTATTTATTAAAAAAACAACTTAAGTTCGTATTTTTTAATGTCGAAAAACCGATTTTTCGTGTGGTTCAAATACCTAAGTCAAAACGTCTATTTCGGAGCAACATTGCATTTTGTAAATTAGTTAGAAATTATGTTGTATATTGTAATCAGAGACAAATACGATGAATAATACAGCCCTCGAAAATACAGGAATTATTGTACTGTTTACTGGTCTACATTTTTAACCGACTTCAAAAAAAGGAGGTTCTCAATCCGTCTGTATGATTTTTTTTGTATGTATGTTACGCGAGAACTCCGCCATTTGTGAACCAATTTTTGGTCTACATTTTTAACAGACTTCAAAAAAAGGAGGTTCTCAATTGAGAACCTCCAAACAGACGAATTCGTCTGTATGTTTTTTTTTGTATGTATGTTACGCGAGAACTCCGCCATTTGTAAACCAATTTTGATGATTCTTTTTTTGTTGGAAAGAAGGCACCTGTGATGTGGTCCCATTTAAATTTCAAGAAAATATTCCACCTCTAAGGGTGGCAAACTAGGGGATGAATGACCTTTGAGGTCGGTTTTTTAACCAGCGGTTAGGTTATTTATACTAAGTAATTGTGAGTAATAATTATAACTTTTTTATTAAAAAAGAGCTTAAACTTTGTGGAATTATATCTATTTGCCAAGTTTTGTTGAATTTGATTAACGGAAAGTAGGTGAAACCCAATAAACAGGATTCATCCCCTAATTGATTACCCTTAGAAGTGAATTATTTTCATCAAAAATTTAAATGAAACCACCTTTTAAACCAAAAAAATCATCGAAACCGGTTCACAAATGTCGGCGTAAATGCGTAACATACACACAAAAAATACAGTCAAATTGAAAAACTACTCCTTTTTTGAAGCCGGTTAATAATTATACATAATCAAGTTACAATGATCAATCAGTTATGACAAAAAGAATCGCGTGTAATAATCGATTACGATGACAGCGCCTGAGTCATCATGTAACGACAATGACTGAAGTTAACCGGCTTTTGGAGGTTGCGTTAAGTAAGTGAATCATCAAGGGCATTGAGACGAGGAAATTTTGCTATACGTGAGTCCTATTTGATGTGTAGATCCTGGTTTTGAATAGAACTGCTATCTATCCGTAAGTACCGAAAGCTGGAACATTAAATGCAATAAATTCCAAAAGAAATGAAAATCAAAAGACAGGGTACAACAGGTCTCTAAATAGATTGCGGACCCAAGTAGTCGGACGGAAGCACGTCAACATGCTCAGGTGGGACTATAGCTCAGAGAGCGCATTTATTTGTGGTGTCTCGCTCCAGACTATGGCACATCTTTTGAAAATATAAGATTACTTCCAATTGATTTTTCGGTCGTAACGCCCATATAGGTGTTATAGATAATGGGAAATTGCACATAGTATTTATATATTATTCAATTCGAAGATATCTCAAATGATATGTGTCAAGCACTAGACTTTCCACTCAACAGGACCGAACGTCGCATAAACGGACTGTAACTGTTATGGACGGGCGTGTAGCTTACCATCAGGTGCACGACTTATTGTCCCGTCACTTGATGTTATAAAAAATAAACCTAGCAGCACGGCGTGTATGTGTGCACGCTCGCAGCGCGCTATATCCGGACGTACACTCTTGCGTTGCACTCGAGTTGCAAAGCGCGAGTCGCACGCGCCATTCATTACAATATATAGAATTGATGCGTTCGCTCGGTTTTTAAATATTTAAAATATTTTTCATGTCTATTTGACTCATATCTCATTTTTATTTCATGATCATAGTCCCATAATTGAGATACCAATCCGTAGTGCTGGTATAAAAATATCAATACATAAGTACTGCATTTAAAAAAGTTTACTTCAATATTTTTCAAATTATGTTTTGCAACCTGTAGGTATAACTAAGATAATCCTGTGATAACCCTACGCTGCAAGAGACGTGTAGGCTTGCATGCGTTAGACGCGATATTTCCACCCCTGAATAAGGAGGTGGTAACCTGTGTCCCAGGAGTTCAGTTCATCGACGCACAATGTCAACAAAATATAACGCATTGCATTACATTACAATATTATCCTCAAAAAAGGGTTGAAAGGAGATTTTCTAACTATTTTTTTAATTGTCCTATTATACCATACTAATGTTGATAAAATGTAAATAACCTGAGTTACCATGGTTACTGCATAGATACTAGCAACACCGCTCATTTCACAGATAACATGGTGGCTATGTCATTGTTTTGGTCACGGCATGATCACGGACTCACGTATTGCGGTTGAAAGCTATGTTTCGATAACATTGTGTTGTGTAAACTATCTTTTATTAATATTTACCTCTCTGACGATCGATATCGCAATTCAAGCCTTGACACAATGGCGCAATCCTACTAGATCACTACAAGGATCTCCATTTTGTTTCATAAAATTGATTTTCCTATTTGTAATTCAAAATCAAATAAACTGTTTCGGGAGTCTACTCGTTTCAGTATTACTAACCGTAAAAAACTGAATAGTATAAAAAATTAAACATCATGGTCAATCACATGGATAATCGATCGATTGAGTAATGCAAACGAAAAACAAACGATGCGTTATGACAATCAATTTTAATTCAAGAATGTATATATATAATTAGTAATTTATAATTAATTATAGTTAATACTTTACACAGTGTAAATTTAGAACAGCACGTGTATTGAAATCAATAAACAATTATTCGTGAAATAACTCTTTGTTATACATATCCTGTGCCTGTTGATGATGGACAAACTAAACATAAACGTCAAAATAATAATCGTTGAAGTGATCTGTGTTCATTATAAGATCTACACAGTGTACACACGATCAGTCGGCCAGACGAACTTGACTGCAAGGTATTAACGGGCGGCAGGCGTACATTACAAAACGAGCAATGCAATATAAACTTTATCTCCTACAGGATAAGGTTACATTTCTTCAAAAAAGAAAATCGAGCAATCGAAGACGTGCGCGTCGAGCCAGCGGACGTACTTTATAAAATATAGTATAGAATATATTCTCAAACAAAGTATGTAGGTAGGTATATTGCATTGTTCGTTTTAATGCATCGCCGTCGTCGCGCTACGTAGCTGAGGGATTTGAGGCGACCTTTAAGCGGTTAGACGGCAGTCGCTTTCAATTCCTTCAGACCATCGATAAGCTTTGACAGGTCATACGAGAATCGAATGGTCATTTGATGACCGGCGACACTACAGGCTCCGCCTTCAATTAGGGATGTTGTGCTGCACGCGTGTGATGTGACCGAACGAATGTGGCGGAAACAGACCAAAACAAGTCCGACTGTCAGATCGTGTGTAGTCCGCATAAAGGACAATCTCCGGTGATTCATCCGATCATTACCATTCACGGCCGTCGTCGCTAATAATCGTGTTAACCTACCGCAGCTTTTCTAACGTGTATTTATAGAATACGCGTTGGTGTTGCCTTTATGGACTAATTTTATATGCACTTATGCACAGTTGAGTGTGTGTGTGAATTTCGTGACTATAAATTTCGGTTGATCTACGGTGGCTATAGATTTGTTCATGTCTCGCGGTCAAGTTTCGTTCTGACCATCACATTATCATCCAGGATGTACCATACTTAATCCTATTGCAAATGCACATATTGAAATGTTGTTATAAAGTCCTCTAAGGGTTAGACCCTACCTATCAGCACACATCGACAGCTCGTCAACATAAAACGTGTTTCATATGAAATGTTATCAGCACGCCCGATTCTTAAGTGATAGGTAGTAGGTACCTGCGGTGCAAACACAAGTGCATGGTCGATACTACGATCTTACTTAAGGGATTATTCCCATCTGATCCTCAAAACTGATTCGCCGCCAATTTTAAATTGCATCTGGTCCCCTCTATATTTTGCAACTCCCAAGTCAAGAGAAAAAGTTTTGAAATCAAAGTTAACACAGTTATATAAGTTAGTACAGTGAATGTTGTTCATTTTTAATAAACTAAATAAAATCAGCACCACCCTCAAAAACATTGTCTTGTTGACTGTACCACAATACCTACCAAAAATAAACTTGTAAGTACCGGGGTATCAGGTGGGAATATAATTTTAATATTTATTCTTGACCCCTGCATTGGCGATCCGATGGGAACAGAAAATAATTTAAAATGAAACGGTTCCCCTAGGGGATCAGTTTTAGGGGTTCAGGTGGAAATAAACTTACTTAAGTGCTAAAGATGGTTATAAAGTACTCAGTAATCAAAAGTCTTGGACACTTCAGAAAGCATCAATCAAGATTGAGATGCAATGTTGAGATAAGCACTCATTACCGGATTTAGGGGCTGTTATACGGGATTCAGTTTCTCAATTACCAGCTCGTGGTCTAGAACGTAGTTTCCCAAAGTGGTGCCTACCGCCCCTTAGTGGGCGCTGAAGAATCCTAGGGTTTAGGGGCCTCGGAATCAATTGAGGGGCGTTGATGTCGTCCAAGGACTGCTACCGCCTTTGGTAAAAAAAACCTGAATGATCTATATAAAATACACTACATACATATGTCGTCGCTTAAATGCTAAACGGCCGCATGTCAAAAGTTCATATTTTAACATTTTATTATTGTTTTATTTTTAAATACCCATGTATTTATATTCAAAAGATGCGTATTTTAAGGCTCTATAAATTTTTAAACACAGACACAACTCACAAAAGGCTGTTTAGCTCAAAAGTTATCCACGAAAGTGTAGAATGCCCAACAGGCATTTGCGCAATTCCGTTGTTTATAATGCCAAATCGCTAGGTGTCTTCGTGTAGTATTAAAGTTTGACCGTTTTTAAACACATTTTTGCAATAAAAGCATTTTTGAAATTTTTTGTGATGTGGCGGTTTAGCATTTAAACGACGATGTATATACTTTTTTCCTTGTGGTTTTTTGTGTTAATATTAAAAATACGTGTTTTCAATTGTTTGTTGTGGTGGTGGCTACAATTTTTTTAAGCTAGCCTATGAGAGCCAAAAAGTTTAGGAACCTATGGTCTAGAAGTACTATGATTACATCAACTTAAATCTTAAGTCATTTAAAGATTTTAATGTACAAAATAAACGCGCTTGGATACGCACGGCCAACGTTTCTAATGTATATTTATAAAATACACGTTGGTCTTGTTTGTTGACAAATCTATGCACTCAGCAAAGTATTTTAGGTTTATATGACTAAAAAATGTAAAGTTTCTTTGTTCTTCTGATCCTGATAAGAGCTTATGTTCATTTTTAACCAACATCAACAAAGAAGGAGGTTCTCAATTCGCCTACATTTTTTTGTATGTATGTTACGCGATTACTCCGGCATTTGTGAACCGATTTTGATGGTTCTTTTTTTATTGGAATAACGGTACCTCAGTATTGGTCCCATTTAAATTTGAAGAAAATATTCCACCTTTAAGGGTAATCAATTAGGATATGAATCCGGTTTATTACTTTCGCACACTTTGCGGTAACCGATTTCAATAAAACTTAGCAAATAGATTTAAATTCCACTTGAGGTCCGTTTTTTTTTTTATAAAAAAAAGTTGTGTTTATAAAACAGCACGTAGTTGTGCCGATATCATCCAATCCGTTGTTACCTCAAAAACGTACATCGGAATCTTCTGCTTAGTTCTTCAACAATCCGCAAACACCGTGAATGTTCTACTTAACAGCTTTATCATCGAAAGAAAACAGTACATTTGCCAAACAGCATATTTAGCCAGTAAAGGAAAGGACAATAACCTCATCTTAAAAAAGACCTGTGCTCAGTAGCGAAACGTAAACGAGTTTATAAAGCTGCGGACTATAAAAATAAGAGCGTTTACTGTTTAAAACTACTATTCAAACTAATGTCCAAAAACATTACACAAATGACGCAAGTCGTAACGTTTTTTACTACACTGGAAAGAAATTAAATAATAGCGTTGTGAGTTGTAAAAATTTATAAATTGTAATTTTGTCACTATCATATAATTTTAACAACATAATATCGCACAGATAACAACGTGTACGTACATATATTACAAACTTGTCAACAATAAACAATCAATGGAACTTAACTCTACGCGTACAGCGAGTATAAATAAAATTGTTACTCGTGCTTTTTAATAACTGTACCGGTAATACTCGTACATAGTTGCAACCTGATTGGAACAAAAATAAGTCTTAACTCATATCTACGTATTTATGTTCTAGACGCATATAATTGCATTTTTGCTTGGTGGCAGTACAGTACAATGACAGGTACAGTAAACAGTACAGCTCCTTGTAAGACTTAGTCCAGGGAAGTGCTACCACCTTACCTATTTAAGCAGTAATGTCAGCATTACTGTGTTCCAGTTTTGAAAGGTAAAGGTGAAATTACTGGCACATGGAACTTGTCAACTTACCTATGTCTTAACGAGACGGGCGCCGTGGCAGTGCGGCTCTGATCTTTGCGATTTGGACAACACGCCTGCTTACCATCAGGCGCACGACTTGCTCGTCCCGTAACTTGATATACAAAAATAAAAATAAAAAATTCTTGGACGAACTCCTTAACAAGGAGCTCTACTGCTACTTATTCTAAAACTTACTCTCTTCATCGCCAACCATTGGCAAATGCAGTATAAAATCAACACAATAAACTCCGCTAACATTGGTCTAAGAAAAACTAAATACGTATCACAAGATAAATAAGATTTATCATTTTGCTTCTTTCTTATCAACCTATCTTACGTCCTCTATCTCTACTTATACAAATATATGTGTAGTGTTAAATAAGGAAAAAATCCAGGAAAACATATGAGTATGTTTTTTAATAAGACCAAAACTTGTAAGGGCCATAAAGATATCTTTCTGCGATCCGAAAGCCAACTGGCAGACAGTCAGCCAGCTTATTTAAATCTTTTCATTACTGCTAAGTGTACAAGGACCCGAACTACAACGGCTCTTACTAATCCCCATAAGTTCCAATTTGACCAAGCCCAACTGGAAATTACGCGATGGCTTCCACAGCCGCGGTTGTGAAACGGGGTCAACAGCGACATCCTGAAAAGCGATTACTATCAGGGACACTCATTCTAACAGTCATGTATTGTAGTCATGTAATCATACTCTCACTAGTCCACCGCCTGTTTATCACATAGTGTACCATATTACCAGATATCGAAAAAGGCGAAGTATATTTACAAAAACCTTTGGATTGCACATGGGAGATATATATATTTCGAGAGTCTCGACCATTTCTTGACATCTTCGAGAGTCGAGACTGATGTTTTCAGTCTCGGAAATATCGTACAGATACTTAAAAAGTATTTAAAAAATAAAAATCTAGAAGAGTATTTATTTATTCTGGGTACATGGACATCGCAACACTTTAGAATAGAGCTTAATATAATCTGAGGAGTCTGAAGAACGGCAGTAATGAAATCAGGTCCTATGTACAGGAAACTATTAAAATGTCCATTATAAAAATGAAAAAAAAAAACAGTCATTAAAAAATTGTTTTATAATTTGGGTTAATTTCTTCTGAAATAGTTTCGAAAGTCTCTTTGTCCCGGGATTTTAGAGATCACACTGAGTCTCGATTTTTTTTCCCGGGACGCGGATAAGCATCGAGACTGAAAGTCCTGATAGAGTGGCACAAAATAGTTATATTTTCAGCCGACTTTAAAAAAAGAGGAGGATCTCAATACTTCTGTATTTTTTTGTATGTATGTTACGCGAGTATTTGTGAACTAATTTTGATGATTTTTTTGTTGGAAAGAGGGTACCTCAGTATTGGTCCCATCTAAATTTGAAGAAAATATTCCACTTGTAAGGGTAGCAAACTAGGGGATGACCCTGGTTTTGCGCAGTTTCCGGTAACCGATTTCAATTAAACTTCGTAAATAGATGTAATTCCACGTACTTTTGAGGTCGATTTGTTTAATAATTACTTATGAATAAGTTTTTTTTGTCAGAAAACCTAGAAAATTGTTAAACTCACTTATCTCCGAATTTTGAAATTTGCTACTTGTGCCGTTCTTTCTTCCGAGGACAGAATCGTACAGCGCCCCTATCCGCGATAAAACGAATTAAAATTATCTTCTATTATTTATTTATTATATTTCACGCACTCGTAGCGACTATCGACATTGTAAACTCATAGGACACAAATTTACTGATTACCACTTATCTGGAAGACCAACAATTTACAGCGACAATCGTAATACCTTCGTAATCATAGTCATAAATATAAGAACATATATGTGTCCACAAGAATATACATGCCCTTTGATAGCTCTAGAATTATTTTACTGTTACGATGTACATTTTTGTCAACTATTGGTATGGACTAGTTGCAAAACAAAAAAGAGGCTTGTCCGAGTAATAAAAGTACTACAATTGACTATATCCTAGATCCTAAGTCCTATCCTATCCTTATTCTAACTTTTTGGCTCAGCGCCCACTTAGGCAAGAAAAAAAAAATTCATCGCCCACCAAAAAAAAAATTTAAACACGTATTTTTTACCTTTAACTTACCCCAAAAATACACTTAAAAAAAATAAATACATGTAATGTAGTGTAGTTTATACAGATAATTCAGGTTTTTTTTTTCAAATGCTTTAGCACCCTCTGGACAGCATCAACGCCCCCAATTGCTTCTGAGACCCCTACCCCCTAGAACACATCAACGCACACTGGGGGGCGTTAGGGACCACTTTGGGAAACTGTGTCCTAGATTGCCTTGCAACAGTGTACTATTTTTAATACACTTCCCCGTAGCAATGCAATCTAGGAAGCAATAGAAAAGTTCCGGCTGTTTATGTACCTGCATTTTAAACGAAACGAAACGCTTGGAATTCAAATTGGTTGTGCTTTCTGCAAATGTTAACTTTAATATGTCCTACAGTATGGTACAATTTCACCATAAATTCTATTGCAAGTGATAGTAAAAAATGCCGTTTAGTCGAGATTAGTAAATTACGACAGTGTTACAAGGGCCCTTGAGTCGAAAATTACGATTATTTACTTGAAAAGTAAAGTAAAGGGTTTACAATATATAGTACACCTAAATCCTAAAACGAAAAAAATCGCCTCTACTACGTAGGGTTCAAGAGCACGTCAAACGTTATATTTGCAATAAAACGTTACTTTGTTATTCAATAATCAAGCAATGTAATAAGTGTTCAAGAAAAATCAAGCTTTAATCAGTAATTGGTATATTTAGTTTTGTTTGCGCCACCTCTAGTTACTTTACTGCCCAATTTGGGTGCATTCGTAAACTATTTAGGATTTACAATGACAAAAAATATTTACGAAAAGTAACGAAAATTGTCTTAAAAACAAAATTGATTTACATAAGAAATATAATCATCTGACAACACTGGGTTTCGAGGTCCCATAAAAGGCACGTGGTACACTTATTTTTCGCTAGTTTGGGAAAAGTCGCAACTTTGGCTCATTTTTAATTTGGAGGATACCAGGACCTGATAAGACGAAATAAATGCCAATTTTTCATAAATAGTTTTATATAAATCTTTAATAAATGCATCACGAGAACTAAACATTTTGATAATACATATTCTCCTGAGTGTGAAGAACAATGTTCATCCACTACCATGTGTCCAGAGTCAGTTTCTTTTATAAAAGCGTTTCGTTTTATATTGAAATTTATTAAGATTTAAATTACAAGTTAAATAAAAAATTACATTTTGTTGCAAAAATTTGTCCATATCCATTAATAGAAAAAGCAAAAAAACGCAAAAATAGCATTTAACAAAAAAAAATTATCAGTATATACAGTATAATCAGCGAGGATAGATAGCATATCTGGTAGATAAAGCTGGCAAAATGAAACGTTAATCCTAAACTATGAGTTTTAACGCAAAATAATAAAAGGAAGAATGCAATTGAAATTTAAAAAAAACAAGAATCGTGTTAAGTATCAGGAAACTGTATTAAGAGTAATTGATCTTCGAAAATCATCGACAAATTTATTATTATTATTTGTTTACTGAGCATAGGTTATAAAGCTAACAGCAAAACGTAACAAATAAATAAGAAATTCAAAACGTGATATACTTAAAATAAATAAAAAATTCGTGTAAAAATGGAATACAAAATCTTGCCATTTTTTTCTCCTAAAGTCATCGTCAATGTCTCCATAACACCACTTTGATACTTTTTAAAATTTATTTCATGACCTAGGATTCAAGTCCTTCAGTTGGAACAGTAGAAAATATAAAAAAGTAATAGTAATAGCATGGTAATACAACAAAATTTTTTTTTTCCTATAACTTACGATGAATTTAAATATAAAAGTTAATAGACACACTAAGGGATAGGACAGTAATCTAAACCTTTAGCAGCGGCTATATTACATAAATTTAAAAACAAGTAAAAATATTTATAAACTATCTTTAAATAAGTAAGTACACTGAGCCACAGGACTCACAGAGCAATTGACCTTTTTAAAACTCTCATTTAAACGTTATGTTAACATGTAAAGTACAATTTCTCTCGTTCTAAATCGCATTTTTTTTTAAATCCAATACTTAGAGATGTTACACACGGCGTCTTGTAGCAGCGATGCAATCGTGATGCAGTCGCGCGCTTACATCGCGGATTAAAATCACGAGCGTTTGTAAAACATTACAGCGACGA
>NW_020654466.1:4429437-4517321 GCF_003589595.1 Hyposmocoma kahamanoa
GTTTGTAAAACATTACAGCGACGACTTTTAGCAGCGATGCAATCGCGGTGCAGTCGCTAATCTTCTAACTAGAAGCATCGCATATCGCATCTGGATCGCGTTTGCATCGCTGCTAAAAGTAGCCGTGTGTAACCGCTCTTAGATCCAAAATAAAGTTTTAACTCCAATAAAGTTTAAACTCGTAGCAATCGCGAAAAGATCTCCGTGAAGTACGAACGTTGTGGGACTAGTCAACTTGTGTCTCAGGGTGACGCGCAGTGGCTGTGTCTCAAAGATAAGATATTAGACCACAACTATTAAAATTTGACGAAGACTAGACGCCGTCATATCTACCTTTTGTAACGACTCTAACGCTCCTTATGCGTTCAAGTAGAGTCATAAAACAAATGTAATTGTCAGCGGATAACTGATTACGTCAGACAGCGAAAGAACCGGTTTAGATAAGTGATATAATTCGTATATATTTTGCTGATACTTCGATTGCGTCACGCTTCTTGGCCCAGTTGATTAGGACGACAAAAACGCAGAAAAAAAAAGAAAATTAAAATTATACACAGAACTTAAGAAAGTATAAATAAAGATCGAACACGGTTGACACACCACCGTGTCTAAATACAGAACGTCAGGATTTTGCTAATATTTTGACCACACAGAGCTGACGGTTCTGTGAACTGTAGGGCTACCACAATAGGGCTCGCGCGAGATACTGCTATTCTCGCATAGAGATCTCGTGCTTTATGTCATTCTCGCGCCCTATCGTGGTAGCCCTACTGGTGACCTGATATTGGAAAAAAAATCATATGATGATAACTTACATTATAATTATAGGCAGTTGTCAACTTATGTCTCAGGGTAACTAACGCAGTGGCAGTGCCCATCAGATGTTTGCGATTTAAAGCTCTGAGTAGCACTGCAATTGTTATGGATAGGCATGTCGCTTACCACCAGGCGCACGACTTGTTCGTCCCGTAACTTGGTATTATGAAAAAAAAAACAATTTATATCAAAGAATTTATTCATCTATATAATTATATAGGTTGGGCCCACCGCACCTACAGAAGGTTATTAATGAAATCAGTTTAAAACCTTTTAAACCAATGTAATAAAAACGCTTGCATTACACAATTTTCCAACCGTCGAGGAAGATCCTATTACAAGTTAATGCAATTAAAGTAATTATGCTATATGATGCTCCTTAAGGAAGGAAGGTATTTTCTATTTTAGTAATTCAATTACAGACACCGCCGCGGCTCACTTTACGGTAAATATTCAATTTGAACTCTATTTCACAAACGGGTTCAAAAATCCCTAGTTCAGTGCACATAATGCAACTAACTAAAAACGGTAGTTTCATTTTTATACCTACCACAAAACCATCTCAATCGTATGGGCCTGGGCAAGTATGTATATTGGAAGATAAACATTTGCTCAAAACACATGGTTCCCTACAATTTCATAAGTGAATGTCTTTGCCCGAGTAGTCACATCTGAACTTTCTGAACATGAAAGTACAATTACGCCCCCTCGGCGTCTGAAATTTATGGGTTCTTAAAGTGACAGAACATTTGAATATACAGCATTCCAAAAAGAAGTTATAATAAACTCCTTTTGTGTTTTTTTTTATTAATAATTACAACTGTTATGAAGAAAAAAAACCGACGTCAAATTTTGTGGAATTATATCCATTTGCCTAATTTTACTGAAATCGGTTAACGGAAAGAGGGTGCAATCCTATAAACCGGATTCATTCCCTAATCTGCCACACTTAGCAATGAAATATTTTCTTCAAATTCGCGTAAAATACACACAAAAAAATAAAGACAAATTGAGAACCTCCTCCTTTTTTTGAAGTCGGTTAAAATAGACGAATGTTTGGGGGCGCAATCTGATGTTAAGCATTTGTCAATGTCACTCTAGCCTTAAATAACCACATATTGTGGCTTTCAGGAAACACAGATTCCATTCCTTTACTGTGTACATCAGACAGGATGAAGCGTGCGAATCGTGCGAATGAGCGTTAAGTCAATGACGTAAAGGTAAAGTGTTCCTGACTTTCTAATAAACCAACGGTGAGAGTGAAACTTAATCGTACAGTCCCTGTGCACACTCTTCGAAATGTATCCGAAAACAACAAAAGAAAACAGACAAGCGGGCCACTTTTCTGCGACGATCGAGACGTAGGTTGAGATTTATAAAATGTACTTTGACTTGGACTAAGCAAGTTTTTCGTATCAAAAAAACTAACTTTGGATTTTGGATTTTAAGCAAGAAATAACGAAGTAAACACAAAGTTTAATTTAATTTCTTGCTTATACTCCGAAGTGTATCCGATAGAAAATCGACAAACTTTTCTGCGATGATCGAGACATAGGCTGAAACTCATAAAACGAACTTCGACTTCGACTAGGTAAGCAAAAATAAGTATCTACGCAAGTTTTTCGTATTTTACAAAATAAGTTTTGCATGCGTTTTAGCAAGAAATTACGTAAACACAAAGTTTAATTTCTTTCATATACTATGAAGTGTATCCGATAGAAAACCGACAAGTGGGCCACTTTTCTGCAATCATCGAGACATAGACTGAGGGTCGTATTCTAGAACTCTACTCAATGCTCAAGTCAGGATATAGGTATGATTCAAAGCACTAGAAATCATACTCAAGTCCTTGCCATTAGGGTCGTTTTTCCAGTGCTTGAAATCATACTCAAGTCTGCTCAAATCCTGACTTGAGCATTGAGTACAGTTCTGGAATACGACCCTGAGATTTATAAAACGAACTTCGACTTCGACTAGGTAAGCAAAAATAAGTATCTACGCAAGTTTTCCGTATTTACAAAACAAGTTTTGCATACGTTTTAGCAAGAAATTAAACTAAACACAAAGTTTAACAAAATTTATTACTTATTCTCCGAAGTGTATCCGATAGAAAACCGACAAGCGAGGCAATTTTCTGCGATGATCGAGACAATGAAACTGCAGTGCCCTTTAAAACTTTCAATCATAAAGACCTGAAGGGTACTGGGTACAGCGCCCGTCACCCTGAGACATAAGCTGACAAGTCCCATGTGCCTGTAATTTCACCAACACCCTTACCCTTCAAAACCGGAACACAGTAATGCTAACATTACAGCTTGACGGCAGAAATAGGTAAGCTCTTTCACAAGGAACTCTACTGCTACTAAATCATAGCAATTGCCGGCTGCAACGGTGCAGTTCTCCAAAGTATTTCCTTCGTTACTTCATATCGACAGAAGCCGACGTACAAATTCCATACCGTTATAATGACTCAAATAACAATAATTAAGTATTGAAATCGAAATTATAGCTATTTAAAACGATGTCGCAAATTGAATTCCCGTTAGCGTATTCCCGTAAATGCCCCGTAACGAGCTCTTTCCATAATGACCTACTAGGTATGTAAATTATACACAAGCTTTTGTTAGAAAGTAAATTAAAGGTCCAAGCATATAACTACCGATTGGATGCATCATTTCACCCTGTTAGAATAAATAGAATTTCATATTAACAGTAGTAAAAGTTAAAATAACATGTCAAGAGTAATTATAATGGTCAATATAAAATCAAATAATGGGTTACATAAAACAAAATAATGTACCTAACAAAAAAACATTTAATATGTTATGTAACAGGCATTATTGGGTTAATATTCACTGGCTAATTTCTTCTGGCTAAAGGATTTATTTCCGTGGAAAGTTTTATTATTTAAGTATTAGAGTATATTATAGTGAGATATTGTTTAATTTTGTGTAGTATCCTCTGCCTAATTTCCGTAGCAATTATTAAATATTCGGGAAAATTATCGTAAAAAACATTGACTTACAAATAAATGGACGACGGGTCTAATACACAAACCACGAAAAAAATGTCCCAAGTCAACCTATTCAAACGTAGTGACATGTAAAGGAATCTGAAAAAGCTAAAACGTTGAATTTAAATTGTAATGTCATCGCAGTACTGTCTAATTTTGCTTGCTTCGCTGTCAGTCGAACAAACGAAGACTAAAGCGTGACGCTCTGTATACGATTTTAACGCCCTATAAGTTCGGACACTTTTTAGCGCGGACCTGACGTCCATATAATTGTATAGTTATTGTATAGTGTGTAAAAAAAAATTATATATAATAATTAACACCACGGAATTAGGCAGAGAACACTAACCTGAGAATCACTCAAACAGTGGTAAAGACATTTGATATCGATAGATGATGTTCATTAGTTGCACCCCATTTTCAACTCTTAAATTTCTATCCTTGTCGAGAAGAAATCCCTACTTAGGAACAGGCCGCCTGTTGTACATTAGTTATTATTATTTCCTTAATATCGGCCACTAGGCTTGGGTCAGTGTCAGTTTCGATGTATGTTGTCTGTCAATACTGATCAAGAACGCTAACGTTTAGGTAGTACATTAGTTTATTCTGGTATACTTGCATTACTACCATGTGACATGTGTTATCAATGCAATTTGCAATGCGAAAACCTACGAACTCGATATGCAATAAAGAGTTTGAATGAAACTATTTTTTCGGATCTAAAAGCGTAGAATTTCTTTTTTCAAATAAACCAAAGTATCTGATTCTTTATAGGTCCATTACAGGACAGTCGCCGCGCAGGTCCGGAAAAAAGAATTTCATTTCTAAATTTAAAAAAAACGATGTCCAATAAAAAGCTAAAAAATAAAATTTCTTCGAAAGGATTTCCTCTACACTGTTAAAACTCGTTTTGCAGTTTCTGTCGAGTATGAATATGTAATTTGTTTACAAATGTGTGGATTTTTCAACAATAACACAAATTTTCAGAAAAGAAGTACGAAGGCGTTCAATTCGCATAATTATGTACAAACATTAACGTATTTAGCTTCACTCATCAACATTGGAGGTGACTTACAAGAAACGACATCTCTGCATGAATAAGCACAACCATTTTTTTTTGTAATTTCGCGTTAACGAGAATTTAATGTCATTATTCTATTTAATGTTTGACGTAAATCCAACTCTGAGGGAAAACCACTATAATGATAAACAGAATAATTCCACTAATCGCTGCGTTTCAAGAAGTGATCGAATATAGAGTACTTGTAAAATTGCTACATATTAGATATGTAACATTTTTCGGATCTAAATATAAAATTCTAAATAAAAAATAAAAAATTATAAACATAAATAAAAAATTATTTTTTCAATGTTTTAGTAACAAACACAATTATTGCTGGCAAGACCAGGATTTTTTATCTTGTGTATCTCCGTGTGTGGCTTGTAATTCCGTGTGTGGCTTTAATAAACTTTGATAATGGAATTCAAGATGTTTCAATTATAAACGCCGTGTCAATCGCAAACAAACCAACGTTTTGGACCCCTTTACATGTCCCACGGTAGGTAAAGAACGTTGGTTTGTTTGAAAAAACATTAATACGCGATTTAGATCCAAAAAAAACAACAACAAAAATAGATTTGTTTTCAATAGTGTTCCAAACCAAAACGATTATTTATTGTTCACACACTTGTATACAGGT
Organism: Hyposmocoma kahamanoa; assembly: GCF_003589595.1. Lineage (NCBI taxonomy): Eukaryota > Metazoa > Arthropoda > Insecta > Lepidoptera > Cosmopterigidae > Hyposmocoma > Hyposmocoma kahamanoa. Next base: position 4,434,967 of record NW_020654466.1, read on the forward strand.
GTGCTCTATTTTTTGGAGATAAGAGGCAGAACTTTCCATTGATTACAATAACCGATAGCCAGATTCGTTACCAAGCTACCGAAAACTTTTGTGCCAATAAAAATAAAGAAACAACCGAATGAAATATTGAAAGTTCCGAAAAATGTTGCTGACGTAATACAACTCTACCAACTTAATTTATATTTTACCGAAAACTATTTTAAGCCATTTTTACCGTAAATCATCTACATAACTTTAAAAGCTACCTTATACATTTCATAAACTTGGGTTGTTAAACTGTTCCATCATACGGAAATATTATGAGCGACAACATATATAACATACATCGATACCTTAGTATATGTTTCGGAAGTTTAGTGATATTAGTCGGAGGTACAGCTTTTTTTCGCCTTCATGTACATTAATGGCGAATTCTATTTTCTAGGCAACAACTTTTAAATTCCACTGAATAACACAACCGCGCGTAGGCCAAATTCAAGCCAGTCTCGCCCGCGTGCCCTGGGCGCTCATTTAAGTTGAAACGTAAAACCTAAACAAATAAAGCGTATTTTGCCATGACAGCTAGACACATGAGGTCGGTGAGCGCGATGAAATTCGTGTCGAATAAACGCGTCCTTAGTCCGATCTAATTTAATTTCTTTTTCGGAACCTTTATTATTTTCCTATGCAAAATATTACATAAGAATGTTTATGAATTCGTATATAAAAGGGCGCCTATAATCCACTATCTTGTACACTATCCATTAGCGATTGCTAATTGCCAAGTCTTGTATAAACATGTCAAAAATAATAGAATAGCATATCTACAAATCTGGCCGTCAATGGATTAACGCAACGTATGTTGAGTAGGAACTAAATACGAGACGCCGTGGAAAATGTATGTCACGCCATGAGTAGGAGCTGTCATTTAACTTAGCATAGACATTAACTTAACGTGTGTTTTAACGATTATATTCATTATCAATTTCTTTTTTTTTTACTTTGAAGAAGAGGGAGAGCGGTAGAGGTATATAATCTATGACTTCACTTTTTATGTTACGTATATTTTATCAATGTTTAGTAACAATATCCGTCTCTAACGGTGAATAAGGTATAATGTAACCGAGGTTTGCCTGTATTAGGCTCAATTTATATTGCGGCGGAACGGAATGGAAGCGAATTTTTGTAATGATATTGTACATAGCATAATGAACGTTACGGTCAATTGTGTAACGTACAAACTACATACAAGCCAAAAATCACGTCGCGCGTCTTCCGCGGAATTCTCGCGCATTCGCGTGAATTCCGCAGCTGCCGTCGGCGACGCCTGGCGAATCCGCGGGAAGTGGCGCGAAGGCAGGCGCAGTGTGACGTCAAACGTCGACGAAATACTATAGTCTCAAGGCGCAGTCGTGCGGATGCTCGAGTACTTCAGCGACCGCCGGCGCCTTCTCGCGCAGCGAGGCGAAATTGACGATTCCGTTCCGTTCCGTTCCGCCGTAATGTAAACTGAGCTTTAGGCCAGCGTGGCAGACTGAACTATCCCTTTCGATCCGTGTCCAGAGATGGAAGGATAATGGGTAAATAGTGGCGTTGTAATGAATAGTATATTCGGCCTCAAGTCAAATACCGCATATTCGTCCAGAAGTGTGGCCAAATATCCGGTCAAAATATTCGACCTGATTAACGTACGAAAATTGGCCCAAAAATACCGGTTATTCAATTATATGTAATTTTCAAGTTTATAATTTTTAATTTATGACATCGTAATGAAGACAATAATTATTTATTTTTCCATTTCAGTTTGATTAACTTTCAAATTTTTATTTTATTTTGGTTTGCAAATAGTACTTGGTTGGTTTTATTAGCGTTTATTTAGTCATGACTAAACTACATAATAAGTATGGAGTTTACATTGGAATTGTTACCTTTTTGATCTCTCGGAAAAATAACTTGGTTATGTTCCTTTGAAATTTTAGATAAATAAGGGAAATATTATGCTTTTTCGAACTCTCAATGTATGTTCGGCATTATGAAAATTTGCTGTGTTTCATCTTATTTTTTCCTCATTTTTTCCTTCCGGCTATTTGGCCGGTCGGTGTTATTATAGCAAAATAAAGCGATTATAGCAAAAAACAGGCTGGAAAGCCGAATATTGAATAGTAACTGAATATTCGTTGCAACTCTAGTTGATATTAGAACTATGCCTATGATATTAGAGATATGCTTTATAATCGTGGATCTAATTACATTTAAACTCACGAAAATCATCAAGCGTCTGACTATACAGCAGAAATAATAAACTGCCTCTGTGGCCGAACGGTTCCCATGTTGGTCTGCCACGTAGAGGTCCCGGGTTCAATTCCTGGGCCAGGAGAAATATTTGTATGACCTACATTTATTTCTCTCGTAAGTTTGGGTGTAATTTGTGGTTGTCTATGTGTGTGTCGATGGCACCCACGATACAGAGTTTCCCTAAGAGTGTGTGCGAAAAAAACAATATTAGACCATAACTATTAAAATTTTACGTGATATTGGTCAACCGAGGACTAGTCGCTGTCGTGCTACATATTATAGTTGGAGAAATGTTATTTGTACCGATTCGTTTTATCGCTTCATCTTTAGAATACAATAGGACAAAAGAGTGAACCGTCTCGGTAACGCACGTGCCATCTGTACAGATACAGAAATTATTCAAAAATAGAATTTGAAAATATCATTTAGCGTGACTCATACAAGATCATTAAGTCCATGTACACGCTTTGAGTAAAAGAAGTGTTAATGGTTTCATTGCTGTATTGTAATAGAAAGGATAAGCCGTCCCAAGAGATAATATTCATCGGTGCAAATAATATTTCCTTTTGTAATGGCTCTAAGAGTGGTTACATACGGCGACATTTAGTAGCAATGCGAACGCGCGCTCGTGAAAGTGCGATTGCATCGCTGCACTTGTGAAAATCTATTACTATAAATATGTATATTCCTTATATAAACCACACTTGATGCGAATAAAAATCCTCACTATCAGTTGATCAGAAAATCGGGAACCGTGTAAAACATTTTCTAAAACGTGCGCACTGATTGACAACCTCGGTGACCCAACGGTTTGCAATGTGGACACGTGTTGCGATTGCGTCGCTGCAAACGCGAGACTGCATCGATACAAACGCGCGATTGTATTGCTACACTTGGGATTTATAAGCGATTGCATCGATGCAAACGCGCGACTGCATCGATACAAACGCGCGTGTGTAAAGGTAGATGAATAGCGACAGTATCGCGTTTGTATCGCTGCTAAAAGTCGCGGTGTATAACCGCTGTAACGCTCGCACTCCTTACGCGTTCGAAGACAGTCATAAAACGAATATATTTGTCAGCGGATAACTGACTAATCAAACATTATGTCAGACAACGAAACAACCGGTTTAGATAAGTGAATTCGTATAAATTTTGCGGATACTTCGATTGCGTCACGCTCCTTGGCCCAGTTGATTAAGACGACAAAAACGCAGAAATAAAAAGAAAAATTACATTCAGAACTAGTTTAAGAAAGTGTAAATAAAGGTCGAACACGGTTGACACACCACCGTTTGCAAAATATTTTGACCACACAAAGCAGACGGTTCTGTGAACGATGAACTCTTAAAAATTTTGTATGATGATATCTTACATTATAATTACAGGCACTTGTCAACTCATGCCTCAGGGTGACGGGCGCAACGGCAGTGCCCATCAGATCTTTGCGATTTAAAGCTATGAGTGGCACTGCAGCTGCTATGTCGCTTACCACCAAGCGCGCGACTTCTGCGTCCCGACACTTGGTATCATGAAAAAAATACTTTTTGGGAACCGGATGACCTCTGTTCACCTTGAATCCTTAAATTCTCAAAAGTGTAGTCACAAAGTAAAATTATAGTCGAACATCTCGATCGCTACTGTTTTCATAGTTTCAATGGAATAAAAAATATACTATAAACTAACAATTATAATAAAAAATACCTGGTTTTAAACCAAGAAATTCCCAGCACTATAAGTACCAGAGCAACGGCATTAACTCTGCCCCACACCAACCCAGAACCAATTTATAAAAATTCATTTCTCAAATTGATTCTACCGGAAATCGCACCCAGGACATCCTCAACACGCTTCCACATTGCAAACCGTTAGGTCACCGAGGTCGTCAATCAAAGCGCACGTCTTAGAAAATCTTTTACAAGGTTCCCGATTTTCTGACGTACTGATAATAATAATTTTTACTCGCATTGAGTGTGGCTTATATTATAAAGAATATACATGTTTATAGTACTAGATTTTCATATCTGGCTGATTACAGCACACAAATTTCTAATCAATTTCTTATTAACACCAAATTTACATATCAAACGACATTTTTTCTTGTGGTCAAGGTATTTGCTAACGGAATAAAAGCAGCAGTTTCAGGGCGCCTTTATTCGACACGAATGTCATCGCGCTCAGGCCGCGCGGGAACCGCGTGGCAGCCCACGCAGCGACCGCGTGCATCTAACTGTCATGGCAAAATACGCTCTATACATTTAGCTTTTACGTTTTAACTTAAATGATTAGTTGATTGTCTTAGGTCTACGCGGCGACCGCACGGTTGTATTGTTCAGAGGAATGCAAATGTTGTTGCCTAGTAAATAGAATTCAGATTCACCAGTAATGTACAGGTTCAAGCTTGACACTTAAGACTTAAATCCAACTCTACGCCGCTTACGATAAGAACGGTCCAAAGCACAAAACGTCAAGCTTGACGTGCTCTTGACTGTACGAAGCGTGGTAACTGGGCAGTACACGGGCGGTCACCGCGCGGCGGCCGCGCGAAATCTTTCGCGTCATATAACTGGGCGCTCATTCATTACATACATCTTCTACATACTCGTCGTGTGCGCGTTTATACTTATAATATAATAAAAATGTCAGTCGAAATACGTACGATACTTTGGAGTATCGTACGTATTTCGATGTACGGTATTTTACTTGGAAACATTACAATCGCATCGTGTAACAAACAGCAGCTGCAATAATCTCCCACGTGAATTTTATTTATAGGCGTTAAAAAGCCATAAATTTACAGATCCCTAATGAGACTCAACCCACAAGGTTACGTCAATCCAAATAAACGCAAAGGTTGCCACACCAATTCTCCACCCACGACGAGAGTTCACCGCACGTGTGGCGCGCGCGGTGCGCCTTCCCGCTCCCGCTAAGGATATTTCCATTTTACCACCAGTGTAGGCGAGTCTTTATTTTCACATACAATTATTTAGTTAATTGCGGCCTACTCATCTCTCTCTACCACCTCTGTCTATCTTCAATGGTAATTAAGATAATAATAATGACCATAATAATAGTCTCAGGACGTATGAGAATACTAAAAAAACTGACCTCAAAGTCATTCATCCCCTAGTTTGCCACCCTTAGAGGTGGAATATTTTCTTCAAATTTAAATGGGACCACTTCTGAAGTATCCTCTTTCCAATAAAAAAAGAATCATCACAATCGGTTCACAAATTATCCGGAGTTATAGCGTAACATACATACGAAAAGAAAAAACATAGTCAAATTGAGAACCTCCTCCTTTTTTTTAAGTCGGTTAAAAACATGACTGACATCTACACATATTTTACCTGATCTGAAACTTGGGTATTCCCTGTACTCTGGCATCGAAACTCCGAACTACTAACACCAGAACCTTTCAATAAAAAACTCGATTCCAAAAATGGTGTCACCGGGAATCGAAACCGGCACCTCCTCATCTACCGCCCACAGTGCTAACCGTTGGCAACATAGTACGGTAAGACCAATTTGATCTGGTTTGTTATCCGGTGTAAAACCAGGTAACTAAGGGTCGTATTCTAGAACTCTACTCAATGCTCAAGTCAGGATTGCACTGGAAATACGACCCTAATGTCAGGGACTTCAGTATGATTTCGAGTGCTTTAAACCATACTCAAATCCTGACTTGAGCATTGAGTACAGTTCTAGAATACGACCCTCAGAGTGGTTGCATTGTAACAAAAAGAGTTCGACTCTGTGAGGATATAGGTTCTTGAGTACCGACAACGTACTTAAAATGTTATATACGTATATCACGTGCACCGTTCCTGGCCCTGTACTTCTCCTGTTCTACATCCGACATCCCACCGAAACAATTACTGCCCAATAAGATAAAGTATTAACTCGACCAAATTAAGATGCACGATGCGAATGAAGCTTCACACTCGACAATTATTCTTTTTTATTTCGTCGAGTATTATTTATTTGACAGTAATTGTTTGGGTCCGATGGAGAACGAGAGTAGATGACACCCAACATAATGAATGGAATTATTCGCATTTTTCATACCTTCAGAACATTGAATACATTCCATAGTAAATTATACAAAATGACAGGCTCCTGTGCATTCACTGGCAAGGCATATACTTTCGCAAAAATTTTAACTTTTCTATTGTCAGTTCAACAATTATCATATTGTCTAAAAAGTTTATCATTGTCGCATTTTATAAACTTCAGGTACTGTCAGACACAGTGACTTTAAATTTAAACAAGGAAAGTTAGAATTGCATGTTACCTTTATTAATAATAAAATATTCTGATAAAATCAAATTACGTATCGGTAATGACAATGGCATTTACAGTAAATAATTTTTTAATCTAAGTTTTAAGTATATAGAAAAGAGATATTGTAACAAATTTTGATTGTATTGATTGATTTTTGCGTCATTCCTACACAGAGTATTATCGTAACATAAAAAGATGTAAAATATTTATATTACACGTTTACTGCCGCCACATCTTCTCTTATTTTAACATTTTGCACTGAATTGTACCAAAGTAACAATTATGAGAAAAATACTGATATCGGCTAGAAAAGTTACAAAACTGCTAATGAAAGCAAAACACGTACAGAAAGTATATGCTTTGCGAACAAATGTACAGGAGCCCACAACTTTGCATAACCCGCTATAGAATGTATCAAATGTTCCAAAAATATTACAAATGCGAAAGGATACAAAATGCGAACAAATCAATGAAGGTCGCAGGAAGCAGGAAAAAATGCGTTTCATTGCAACCTAATTAGCGTATACGCATTACGCTTAAAAGTTTCCTTCCTGACGATGAAACTGCAACCCACACTTTAAAAACGCGACGAATTGTTGAAACAATAACAACACTTCATAAGCGTGATGTGTGCTTATGCTACTATAATAGGTTTTACTTCTCTGGGAGGGACTTATTGATGGACATTAAAATTTGCTAAGTTCTATATTTCTAGGCAAATACGCACGGCTGCGGATTTGAAATAATGTGCTGACAATGATTTATGCCTAATAGTTATCGCTTAGCAAACAGTTCTTGAATTTAATATTATGTTCTGTAAGGTAAATAGACATACATTTTATGTACTTTTCCGTTCATTTACTTTGATTACAATTAAACTAAATTAAATTCAGAACTATCGGATTTTTCACTTATTATGATGACTATTCTACATAATAATAAATTAAAACCCAGGTCCCTTTGCAAGGACCTTTTGGTTTTCTACACAGGTGCTGCGAGGCCCTTGAAATTAAAATACATCCTATTTTATACAGGGAAGATGGTATCTCTGTACCATCAGCTTGGGATTCAGTATTTTGACTAATGAAAAATCCCAAGCAGAAGTCAGACTGCAGCACTATTAATTTAGTTTAGTTTTGTAAATTGCGTGTAGCATAACTGGAATGTACTAGTAAATTAAAAGCAAAGTTTCAGAACAGGTTGGTTTGCATTAATATTAGACATAACTGGTTGATGACTTTACCATCTCAGTCAGTCGTGACCATGGGACCTGTCAATAGCCCGAAACGTTGGATTGAAAATACGCGAAAACAAATACGCCATTTAGACCCCAAAAATAGTTTTATTTATTTGCTGCGGAACACCCAAATTGCATTCAGGTTTAGAAGTAGAATACAGCAAAGCTATAAAAAATTATACACACTTCCCTTCCGTCTATGACACAGAAAAATCTAAAGTATAAAAAGAAATTGTATTATGAACTAACTTAAACACCCTTCGCTTTGTCTGCGGTGGATGTTCAACTTTTAAAATGAAAATTGAGTACTCACCGAAGGCATGGCTGCTTTCTGAACAGGCGGTTGTGGTGGTGGACCTCTGGTCTTTACCTCGCTAGGTTGCCGCCTAACCACCGACCTCGACGGCGGCTCTCTGGGAGCCTCTCTTAAGATATCCTTCGAAGGCATTTCGGAAAACAACGCTGATTTCGAGCCGACATTGCTAGAATGATTGTTATTAAAAGGCCGTGGTTTGTCTGGGGAAGATTTTTTTGGTTGCTGTTGCTGTGGTGGGGTGTACCGCGGCGCTTCTTTTGGTATCTGGCCATTGGGTGTTGCCCCTGAAAATAAATTAATCATTTAATTAAAAATATTCCATTTATTCCCTTATAGATGTCGGGAAGAAACACCTAGTTCTCATGAAGATAATATTACTAAATGAAACATTAAAAAACAGTACTTGGTACTTGGTGTAACGGGCTGGTGTCCGCAACTCGACGTCTAGACGCCTATTTTGCGTGTAAAAATCAGTAATTTTGTTTGGAAGACATTGCGACTCAACAGCTCCCTAACCAGTGAATTATGTTACTTCATTCACTCTAAGGTCTTCTGTGAATTACTATTAATATTATCTAGTTAGGAATTTCACAGTGCCTTGTAATTTTCTGTAATAAAGAAATTTGTTTCTCATGTATTCAGATGTGCAATAAACAATATTTAATTTAAATAGTTTCTTAATTACATAACGTGATTACAAATTTGTAAATAAGAGAGCATAATTGCATATTTGGCAACTAAATGCTGACATTACTGCTTGACAGCATAAAAACGTAAGGTGGCAGTACTTCCGTGGACAAACTCTTTCACATGGAGCTCTACTGCTCACTACTAAATGAGGGGTTCAAGACCACGCTAAGACTCAAATTCAGCTGTAGAACATGATATGGGTAATAGCAGACTTCAATTCCTTGTAAGATTTAATTAATACCCATACATTTAATGCTTAATTACATTAACACTTAAATATAGGAATGTAATGACAGTGGCATCATAAAAAAGACTGATAACAAATTATCTTTTATCAACACTGAGTCAAAGTAGTAAGTTAGTGTACATGTGTAGACAAGCAAGATTGAAATGTTAAGAAACAACAGTGACAGTAAACAGTGACATATACAATGGCTTTCTAGAATTGCAGCCGTCTCAGAAACACCCAATTTATAAGGAAAAGTAACACACATCAGACACGAAAAGCTGATGAATAATTATTGGCCAATAATGTGATCCTTATAATTAAATCAATGAAAAGCTTAGCTCTTTATGCACAATAAAACCTTGCACATTCTGTATTCAGCAGTGTAATAAATAAAAACTTATGTATGTTGCTTTGAGCCCCTATTCTTGAAAAGCAGCAATAGAAATATTATTCAACAGAAATAAAATCCTTCATTAGAATACATAAAATTATTGTCAATGTAACAAATTGTCGCCTTACTTTCTCAAACTCATATCTTAAAGCACGAAGTTACTAAAATGCAAAAAATGGATTGTTTATTGATTATTTCCTTCATATTCACACACTGGCTTTTGCTTATTCTTAAAGTAATGCTGGATGCATTACTTTAAGAATAAGTAAAACAAATTATTCAATTATTTATATTTATACTAATAATTACATATTTATTTATATTAATAATTATTCAATTAAACAAATTAACGTCCTTGATAAAAAATTTTAAATAAATAGAAAGTTTTGCCATCTCCTGAATAATCACTCTTTATAATAATATTGTAATAATATTTATTTCACAAAATAGGTAGTTTACAACATAATAATGAAGTCCCTGACTCCTGAGCTAGGTATAACCTGTGTGACAGGTGCCAGTGTCCTCACTCAAATTTCGACAAGACTTAGTACATTTCATGACAAAAAAGAAAGTGATAGAATTTATTATAATTATACTACTGTTTGTAATAATTATTATAAGTTGGATACATTTTAATACGCAAATTGTGATAAATATAGCTGTATAAGAGTGTGTTTGTGTGTGCGTGTTTGTGTGTGTTTACATACAGTTTGTGTAAGTACCGAGATTGTACAAAATTTTCGTGATGGTAAAATTGTCACCACAAAAACATTTGCTAAAATTTTACTTTATAAGATACCGAATTAGAGAAAATAAGTCAGCGAAATACCATTTGCTCCATATTAAAAAGAGACTGAAGGCTTGAACTTGGTAAATTCTGTACAGTTTGCCAGGTGTTGCACCCTATGATCTGTACCTACCCATAGTTGGTAAGCCCTGTCTACAGTTTACTTTAAGCCCTTATTTCCCACAGTGGTCCAGGTGGACCGCCAGGGGTCCACGGAAGACTCGACGGGGGTCTACGTTGGCGTGACAAAAAATAATATGGATATGGAATATGGTAGAAATGTAGCTGCAGGGGGTCCACCGGAACCAGCAAAATTTTTAAAGTGGTCTATGAGAAAAAAAGTCTGGGAACCTCTGCTTTAAACCTTTTTTTACAGGATAATCATACCATTATTTTATGAACCATACACTGAAGGAATGTAAAATACAGCTGTGATATATGGAATTGAAACTCAACCATAGCATCATGAGCAAACCTTACAACTTATGGTATTTTTAACATGAGTTGTGAAGTTACATCAAAACAGTTAAACACAGTTGGTCTTGGCTCTGAATTATAATTAATAGTGATCACAATAGATGAATTAACGATTGCAGCCAGTAAAGACTGAACAGGTCCTGAATGAAGCGACCCTAATACTGCCACATATAGTTCAGTCATCGTCATAGGAAGTAATTTGAAAAGAAATTGACAAATTCATAGAAACAAGTTCTTCTGCATAAAATGTGTAATTTAAATACTGATTAACTATTCTGAGTTTTTTTATATAATAAAAATTAATATCTGTGCTTTAGAGATTTGGTGCAGTGAAAATGTTTTAAATAAAACTGCTCAAATTAATTCATAACACATAAGATTTACATAAATAAGCACTGCATAACTAAGCATAATTAAGATTTTTTTTATTTTTAAATTACTAATAGGGCTTATTAATATATTTTTGTATGTTTTTTTACATTATTAGTTTAGTTCAGAGTGTGAAATGTGCATTTCCCTGTGAAATTTTGTCTTATCAAAATTATTTAAATGTCCCCATTTTTGTGGAATTTCCCAGATGCATATGAAAAGTTGTTCAAGCTTCGAAAACAAGCGTGCCTTACTATGTTTTCCTGCATTGTTGTATCAAAAGTTTCAATTATTTATTTCTATTATTCTAATCAGGTGAGATAAAGGTTAAATGGCAGCTTTATTTTTTATTTTATGTTTTTCATTTGCATAGTACTATTCAATCTACAAAGATTATTTAGCATAAGTACTTAATAAAGATATTAAAAAAATTAATCCATTATCATCATCATTGTCAGGTCTCTTATCACTAATTATGATTTTATCACAAACTGTCTCACCTGCCAACTTTCCTGTAGGCCTGAGCTTTGGCATCCCGCCAGCAAACAAACCACCCAGTCCTGCAGGAGCTCCTCCCCCATTCTGCATTCCAGTATTTGCAGGTCTACTTTTAACATCATTGCCAATGGGAGTTGAACCACTTGAAGCATTAGACACTTTCCCAGATACAAAAGGTCCACTTTTATCTACTGTCACAGTCTTTTTTAACTTAGCTCCTTGTCTAATAGAGCTCAGCAAAGCATTCCTATCGTCAGCGCCGCCTTTCGAGCTCCCTTTGGAGCTCCCTTTCGAGCCCCCGAATGTAGGTGGCGGTGGCGGGCCTGGAGGTGGCGGTGGACACGGTGGTGGTGGCGGCGGCATATTTATACACTTATTGCCTCCGAGCAATGCTGTTCCATACACCCATCTACGAGCTAAGCTAATATGTGACAGCCTTACTCGCCTTTGCAGGAATCCAGCACGTTTACACTAGCACGTGATGAAAACACTCCACTATAAATGCGTCACTTCACACTGACCCATACTAATTTACATAAAATACTGAAGAACCTTGCCCAAAAAGATTAATCATTGTAGGAAGTACGCAGCCAAGAGAAATTGTTTCTGCTCAATTCACCTCATACTTAGACTTTTGGCGTACTTTAAGACTAAGTTTAGATACAGGTGTAACTTTATTGGATGGTGTAAATTAACAACTTCTATAGTATAAGTAGCTCAGATAAAACCGCCACAAAAGAGAATTATTTTGTGAATGAGCTTAAAGTATATGTTAGGAATTTTCAACGAATTCACAAACATGGCCGCCACAGCTGTCAAAAATATTATTGCCATTATATTAAAATATTTTCTACTTTAGTAGAAATATTTGAATTGGCTTGGAATCTAAGATTTCAGCTCGAAAATTTACTATCACTTCAAATAGTTTGTACAGCATACAAAATTTCTACTTACAGACGCTTACGTTAGATTCGTCTTTTCCAAGATGGCAACTGCACGCAATGATGGCAGTAACAGCAGTGAGTTGCAGAAGTCATATTACGTAGATGCTAGCTAAGGATTCTAATATTACATCTATCCTTGACGTGACGGTCGAGAGGCGGCCACAGTACTAATTCGCATAAAGTTTGTTTACACACTATTTTATAATATCAATCAGGTCATCCAATACTGAGCAAAAGCATACTGCACTTCATCGAAGGTGGTATCCAATTTTTAATTGTAAATACTACGTATTACAACATGCCTGAAACTTTCAAAGACAATATTCATAAAAAGGATAATAAAGCTCTAATAAAATAAAATATCCATAAAATATTAAAAAAAACTTTGTGACCTTGTGACCTATAATAGTAATTCTAAACAAGTTCTAAACTCATATCAAAGAAACATGTTTTATTTTTATCCATCCTCTAAGGAAACATGTTTTTCAGCCATCAAATCCTAATAAATATGTTTTTCTAACTGTAGATACTAAGCAATTAGGCACCTGAAATAAAAAACAACGTCTGTTGTATACGTTCCATTTTTAATTTAAAAACTTCCGTAGAACATTTTCCAATCTCTTCTTGGTCGGTAATTCTGGTTAGCAATGGGTAAAAATAAAAGTTGTGATGTGTCCTTTCCTTAGAGGATGGAAAAAAAATAATCTTTTCGACAAATAATGATCGATTGATTAATAACTTTACAAGTTTATTATCATTGTTAATAACGATAAAATGTGAAGTTATAAACACAACATCAAACGCAATATTAGTCTGTACTCACCAACTTCATAAATGATCATCAACAGTTAAATTCAAACCCAAATCTGCATATTGAATTAAATCCACAAGCCCATTGATCTTACACTCAAGGATGCTCACTCAATAGCAAACTGCATCCCAAGTTGCTCATTAAGCTTGATGATTTTGTCAAATGTACGTATATGTGCAGATACATATTTTGTATACATACGTGTACACGTATGTTTGAATGTTTATATATTTTTTATTAGCTTGACCGTTTCGATTGTTTGAATTAACGCTATTCTTAACATAATATTGTAATATTGTATGTTTATACAATTAGTATATCGATTAAACGTTAAGTTTAGTTCAAATTATTTTTTCAAGGAATTAAATTTATATTAGCTAAAAATATTATATATATCACTTGAAAAACGTCATACCCTCAATAATAATGCAATTAATGAAGATAAATTAACAGATTTATTCTCGATACGATTGCACGATCTCATGATCATAAATATGAAACAATTAACTAAACGATGCACAAACTTGATGCATTGTTAACAAAATCACGATGGCTAATCAATATAAAAAGAAAACAAACTTAAGAATCACGTAATAAATGACTTAAAAATTGAACATATGCTCTTTTATGCTATATTCATAATAAAGTAACAAACGTATTTATGAACATTGGGTAGGTACCTTATTTGCCTTCTAACTCATAATAAGAGCAAAATTCAGACCATTTTTGCTTTGGTCAAACTAACCAAAATTTTACAAATTTTACACAAAATTGGCAATTTTGTGTATACATTCAGTGTTCAAAATATTTGAATTGGAAATCATAACTACGGTGCATTTTTAACTAAAATTGTTTCAATTATAGTGCTAAATGCACAGTACATAATTTCATAAATACGTGGTTGACATTTGTCAAAGCTGATGGCAGAAGCAGATGGTCCGAGTGCTCTAAATGTGTAGATAAAATTGCCCACATTGAATGTGTGAAAACGTAAAAATTATTTTTGGTTAATGTGATCATTGAAATCATTTTAATTTTGACTATATTTTTATATAGTATGTAGTCTTCAGTTATTTTGAGCTGGCAGTAACAGCATCTGGCTCGTGTGAATAGTTAAGTAGGTTAGAATCAAAACTAGCTTCCTCGCCGACTCCTTGGTCAAGTAAAGCTGCTTCCAAGGCGGCTCTCTCAGCTGCTGCTTGTTCTTCTGCACGAATCAATTCTCTCTCAACCTCTAGCTCTTCTTTATCCTTATTATGTTTATCTTTCATTTCTTGAGCTTCTCTGTACTTTATCAAACTGCACGATAAAAATTTTATCGGATCTGAAGGGCGAGAAGTGATACAATCTGCAATACATTGGCGTAAAGCTGGACCAACTGCATGTTTCAAATATTTAAAATCTTCAGTCACATTTACGTCAGGAGGACAAGGTTCCATTAAATCAGCATGACTTCGAATGCGAACCAAATTACCCAAACCATCGTTTTCGTATTCACTCAATGAATCTTCTTCACGATAAATATGTTTACCGTCATTGCCAATAAAGTATCGACCGTAATTATCATAGTAATAAGTAATACCCCCACGCTCCTCCTTTATTTTTAAAAGAACTCCCGAAGTATCCATCATATACTCACTAGCTTTTGCATGCGCTTTATAAATTCTTTGTCTTGTTTTGGGATCAACAAAATAACGTCCACATTCATCGTAATAGTAAATATGATCCTTATCATCGGATAGAGGAACAAGTTCATTTACTTCATTTGGCTGGTAAAGAACGTTGTCACCGGGAATTTTGTATATTTTCCTACTGTATTCGTCAATGTAAAAACTGCCAAGTTCATCAGAAAATTCTTCTTTCATTTCTGCAGCACTGAGAATAGAAATAATAGACTTATGGCTTCTCTCTCCGAACACAGCCAGGTCCCACAAATAACATAATTCTGTGACTAGTCGCTCACGTTCTTCGGCAGGAAGAACATGATTGAAAATTCTAAGCTGAAAAAAATCTTCGCAGACACAAAGTTCTTCGTCTGTCACATCATCAAAACGAAATTCACCTTCTTCTCGAAGGTCTTTTAAAGTGGTTTTTAAGTTCTCTAAAGATTCAAGCCTCTTCTCTAAGAATTCTTTCTTTCGCTTCAGGCCCATCAATGCCGCTGAAGGTTGTACAGATGGAACTGATTCCAATCGGCTAATACGATCTCCTAGGACATTTATCTTTTCCACAACTTTACTTATTTCTAAGCTGCGATCTGCAGTGCAACGTATCATTGAAGTCAATTCTCTGCCTCTTTGTTTCAAATCGCTCAACATTTTCTGGGCAGCGGGGCTATCGGAGGATTGTAATTCATCCACAATTTGTTGTAAGGCCTTTGTTAAATCTCCCCTAAGCTGAGGCACATTGAGATTAATATATTTGCTTAGTTGCATCGATAATCCGTCGTTTATTTTGTCTAACCAGCTAAGAAGCTCATCGGCTGCAGCCATTGATTTCACTTTAAATTCACTTTCATCCGTATTAGGGTTTCTAAAACATTTGAGTTTGTCGAGCAAACAATTAGTAACGGCTGTATGCATATCTTCAACAATTTCAATTTCAGCTGTTAAATTGTTTTGTTCTATACTAGGCAATTTTTTTCGATTTTTCTCCATGTATCGTTGATAATATTTCAAGCGATTATTCATAGCATCAATAGTAAAACTAATCGCTTGGAAAATTTCATCTCTGCTCAAGTCCAGCTCTATACGTTTTTTAAAGCCTTCTATATCGTTTACAGCATGAAGCCAAGCTAAATGGTAGTCAACAATACAGTCTATCAATTCATTTTGACTGGCTTTTATTCCCTCTTGTACAGCCTTTCGCACGATACACAAGGTATTGAATACATTATCAGAATAATCTTTTTTAGTTATAAATATTACAGAGGCTTCATAAAAATCTTTTACTTCTTTTGAAATATCGAACAAAAATTGTATACTGTCTTTGTTCAGATCCATATTTACAATACTTACGAGTAATTTTTATTTATATTCAATTTTATTTCTTTTGTGTGTTATCAAATAAAACCGTATTGTCATTATATTCTTTCCCGAAGTAGGTACTTATTCCTTGCACATTGAATTCAATAAAATTTCATAATATATTTCAAGTATATAGCGACCGTTCCCGTGTTATTATTATTTTTCCTTAATGGCGGCCACTAGGCAGTCAATTCGTTCAATCAATGACGGCTATGATAACAAATGATTTGACTATTATTATAGTCTTTGTCAAAGAAGATAAAAATATTACAATATGCTTACAATTGATACTCCTTGGTCCTAATAAGCCACAAACAAAAATATAATATTTGTCAAATTCTTTTATATAAACTGTACCGTATATCTCTTGTTACTTGGGTATAATTTTCTTTGCTGCTAAATGTTTTTTGTTTGTTTTCAACCATTTATTTGGGTATTTAAATGGGCTAGACAAATGACAAGTTATAATATCGCCATTGACCATGAATATCTTGAATATATATGTATATCGTCGCTTAACTCAAGCGTGTGTCTATTATGTATTAAAGAAAAAATATAGCTCAACTTCGAGATTAATCATGGAAACCACTATACGATTTTTTGTTACTTCACCATCAAAACGGGTAAATTTATGCGACAAAAAAGATTTAGGCATCAAAAGGAATTGAAAATATTTTATTAAGCTATTTTTTTACATAACAGACATGGTAGTTTTGTTTTAACTTAGTGGCAACACTGTCCGCGTCTGCGATTTGTTTCTGGAGAAGACGTCGATGACTTTGCGATTATACAAAATTACAAAGAAAAAGTGCAGCGGTTGTAGTGTGGTTTTACTGTTTATCTAATACGTTTTTAGTGTAAGCATATAAATATACCCATCATGGCCGGAGCGATGTTATTCGAGAGGTCGCGCGTCTCGTCGACGAACAGAGACGAGGACGTCCGCATGACCGACAAAATGGTTAGCACTGGCGAAGTGCCCGAAGACGACGAAGAGAATATACGCGCCAAGGAGCAGGGCATCCTCAACCTCGGTGAAAAGTACAAGAAGGAAGGCAAGGCCAAGGAACTGGCAGAACTCATAAAAGCCACAAGACCATTTCTGAGTCTTATCAGCAAGGCGAAGGCGGCTAAGTTAGTTCGGTCTTTGGTCGACTTCTTCCTGGATTTAGAAGCAGGCATCGGTATCGAAGTCCAGCTGTGTAAAGAGTGTATAGAATGGGCCAAAGAAGAGCGGCGTACGTTCCTCAGGCAATCCCTGGAAGCGAGACTGATCGCTTTGTACTTCGACACCAGTATGTATACAGAAGCGCTGGATCTCGCTACTGCCTTGCTTCGGGAACTTAAGAAATTAGATGACAAGAATTTGTTAGTAGAAGTACTTCTGCTAGAGAGCAAAACTTACCACGCGCTAAGTAACCTGCCGAAAGCACGAGCATCACTGACGTCAGCAAGGACCACGGCAAATGCCATTTACTGCCCCCCTAAGATGCAGGCGGCACTAGACCTACAGTCTGGAATATTACATGCTGCAGATGAGCGAGACTTTAAAACTGCTTACTCCTATTTCTATGAAGCATTTGAAGGCTATGATGGTGCAGATAGCCCTAAGGCCCTGACAGCATTAAAATACATGTTATTGTCAAAGATCATGCTCAGTCAAGCAGAAGAAGTGGGCACTGTGTGTGGCAGTAAAGCAGCCCTGAAATATGCAGGTAAAGAGTTAGAGGCCATGCGTGCAGTTGCAACAGCCTCTCACAAAAGGTCCCTGGCAGATTTTCAGGCAGCTCTGAAGACGTACAAGAGAGAGCTTGAGGAGGATGCAGTGGTTCGGGCTCATCTTGGTGCTCTTTATGACACTATGCTAGAGCAGAATTTATGTCGCATTGTAGAGCCATACATGCGTGTACAGGTGGATCATGTTGCACGTAGCATTCGCCTTCCCGTAGTACAAGTGGAGAAGAAGCTCTCACAAATGATTCTGGACAAGAAACTTAATGGTATCCTGGACCAAGGAGAAGGAGTTCTGATTGTATTTGATGAGTCCCCCCTAGAGAAGACATATGAGACTGTACTGGAAACCATCCACCACATGAGCAAGGTTGTTGATACTCTCTACCAGAAAGCTAAGAAACTCTCATAGGCTTGTGTGTAAATTGTTGTAGCATTAAAAATATACAATATACTTATATCAAAATAAAACATAAAGTTTCAGTTAAAAAAATCATAAATGAAACTATTTTTGAATGGGTGCAAAATTACAATATTCACACAATAATTTTGTAATATTGCTGCAATTAGACTGAACAAACTCTTTTTTGTGACAAATGGATAATTTTTGAACTGTGTCAGAAACAAACAGTTCATTATTTATTGCCCACATAGCAATGTCTGCCTTTTAGCTCCTTTTGTTATTGATAATGTATCATGCAGCAGTTTCAATTATCTATTTACTAATCCTTAATTTCATTTTACATATTGTTTTTTAACATAAGCTAGTGAAAATTATAATATTCTGTTTTATTGAGAAAAATAAATGAGGTGTTCTCTAAATAGTGTTGTTTCACCTTACCTTAACACCTACTCATTTGCAAGTCATGTTGGTTCATTTTGGCAAGAGGTGTGATTAAGTTTTTTCTTTTATTGGTACAAAAAGCAGCATTTAAGGCTTTAAAATATTTTAAAGGTAAAGGTATATAGTGCAAAACTATGTCACTTCAGCTTGACCATTCTGTGACCTTATGTTCTGTGAATGTGTGTACCTACAAGTTTGCATTGAATGAGCTTTAAAAGGGCAATGACACAGCATACTGTACCTTATGTAGCCTGGTACTGGCACATAAGTTGCCATTATATAGAGATTATATGTGCACTGATTGTTATCCTACCTATTATATTTTTGTACTGTGACTACGTACCTCTGTTTATGTAGTAGAATACAACAGTCGAGATTCATAGTATTCATTATAAGTTCACAGAATGGCTTTAATATCTGTAGATACACTTAGCTCATTTCTGTTTCAGAAGAACCATGATTTTTAAGGCGAAATTACATTGCAATGTTATAGAAATTTATTATAAATAAACAAAAATATTTAAATATTTTCTAGAAGTTTCTCTCCCATACGAATGTAAGTTTATGTAAATAATCTTATGAGTCATGTTTACTTTATTTCGACACTGCGCAGTTTTCGCGTTCGCATATCTCCACACATATGTTAGTACTTGAAACCTTTACGATGCTGTGGCACATTTAAAAATAAATTAACATGTTTTTGTTATGAAGATTTGAAATTCAAAAAGCAGCAATTAAGTACAAATTTTACTTTAGTCCGCATATTTGGGGTTAGTTACAGAATATAAGAAATTGAGACACATAGTACATAAAAATATAATCATTTATTGCAATATTTAAACGTCTAAAATGTTTTTATCCAAAGTAAAAAATACAATTATATTTCTGCTAGAACAATCGAAATAGGCTAATTGTACATTTGCGATCACAGAAAGTTGTGGAAGTGGATACCGTTAGGTGACGTCACTCGACAACACCGCGGTTGACGAGTGATAATATTATGGCCTTTTGCTTACGACGGCAACATCGATTGAATTTATTTTATGGGCTGGCTAGGCTAGTCTGCATTGGAGTAATCGTGCTTTATAAGGCTGCAACTTTATATATAAATAATTTTAATATTTTTTTCTCTGTACATACCTACTTTAACATTACATTTATGCTACAAAAAATTCACTTAAACACAACTTGCTTTTATAAAAAATGTTTCTTGGCACTATGTGATTAATACCTATAGTATGTATTGAACTTTCTATAGTTATATGAGATTCCTCGTCAATTACAAGCCACGTAACAGATTCTTCATCATATTGTTGACACGGATCTCCTCTAAGGAGCCCTCTGCTTAGAGGAGATCCGTGGAGATCTGGGCAATAGTCAACTACACTGGCTCATACAGGTTGGCGACTTTATACGTTTTCCAAAGGTGCACCATCATCTCAAGGTTTCATCACGATGTATGCCTATAGGAACAGGTATTATTGCTACTTAAGAAAAAAAATTCAACAAAAAATTATATGAAAACGCACATCTACTCACAGTCCCGCACTAGGGAAACCCTGTGTCGCGGGTGCTATGGACACGCATAGACAACCACAAATTACACCCAAAGTCATGAGAGAAATATATGTAGGCTATACAAATATTTCTCCCGACCCGGGACCTCTGTGTGTCAGATCAGCATGGTAACAGTTCAGCCACGGAGGCAATTAAACATTAAACTATTCATAACAATATAGAGAGCACCTGGTAACTAAAGTTAGACATCTAGATCGAACAGTGCATATAATATTCTTTTCGCGCACCACTAACTTCAGGTTAATATTATGTATTCTACCTAGATGGCGTTAATCCTGCCATTCTTCTTGTCGAGTATTGTAGATCGTTTGGTTTTGGCACTGTAGTTATAAGCACTCCTTAATTCACAGCGAATGCTCGAATTTTTGAAATTTTGTCTTTATTTTTAGGGAAAAAGTTGCCATTTAGTCGGTTCTAGTCGCAAATACTAGATTCTGTCGGTCCGCTGCGTTGTTCAAGTTATAAGGGCGTTTTACATCTTTTGAGGTAAGGAGCGACTAAGGCTCAATTTACATTGCGGCGGAACGGAATGGAAGCGGAATTTTGTAACGATATTGTGCATAGCGTATTGAACTTTATGTTCAACTGCGTAACGTACAAACTAGATACGAGCCAAAAATCACGTCTCGCGTGCAATTAGCGCGCCCGGGTCGTGTGTCTGGGTGCAATTAGTTCTCTAAGCTAGGAGCTGTGGTTCTCGAGATTTAAAAATGGTGCCACCCACTGACCTATATTGTGCTACCGGAATGAGCTTATATAGGCCTAACAGTAATATATTGTTATAACTTAAAAACGACATAATGACAAAAATCTAGTTTTTTTACAACTAGAACGGACTAAATCACGATTTTATTTCGTGTAATTAGATCTAACGTTGGTGCAGTGGTTTTCAACATTGAGGAATGGTGCCGCTGGAATAAGCTTATTCCGGAGCGTCGATAGTAAAACTCCCTTATAACTATGAAACGGCAGGTGGAGCGACTCTAGGGGTCGTATTCTAGAACTCTACTCAATGCTCAAGTCAGAACTTGAGTATTATTCAAAGCACTAGAAATCATACTCAAGTCCTCGCCATTAGGGTCGTATTTCCAGTGCTTGAAATCATATTCAAGTCTGCTCAAATCCTGACTTGAGCAGAGTTGAGTTTTTTGAGTAGAGTTGTAGAATACGATCCTGAATCTACTTTCTACTACAAGTCGTAAGACTTGAACCGACTAAATTACGACTTTTGCCTGACTAATCAAATTTCGAAAATTCGATCTTGGTCACGCTGGAAATTATTCTGGGGGCCAATCGCGCTAATTGTCAAAGGTTTAACCAAAACCTCCAACCTCGCCAATCTGACACGTTGTGTACATTTCGTATCGCGCTAACTGTCAAAACAAAAACCTAAGCCAAAACTTAGACGTGTGACACGTAACGCACATTTGGTATCGCGCTAATTGTCAAACGTAAAACCAAAACCTAAAATGTTGCAAATTGGTATCGCGCTAAATATTTTGACATTTTAACCTCACATGTAACCTTGGGGGAATAGATTAACCTTTGCAAGGTCAAGGTTTGTGTGGCAGTTAATGGAGAGTAACTTTTCACTACGTTTATCGTATATAAAAGATGTTCCACGGTTACTTAAATGTTTTGGAAAGTGTTTATGAGGTGGATGTGGCCTAAGAACGGGCTTTAAATAAAAGAAAAGCATAGAAAGACGATCACATTTAACATGTCTGAGGAGAAATTCCGCAAACGATATACCGTTTGTCCACGGAATTCATTTCAGGATTGGTGGAAGAACTATGCCTACATATTCTCGTTAAAGGACGGTCTGTTGCATTGGATGTGGAGACAAAGGTAAGGGTTGAGTGGAATCCGAAAGTTCTCAGTTTTGCATAATAACCAAAATTTCTATACTGTGTAAATCATTATTAATTTTGTTACAGATTTTAATAGCTCGTATAGTTTTTAACAACTGGGGCGTACCAGACCCCCATTGGCAAGTGCTTATCACCCTTTCCCAAGTCAGTGTCAGAGAGGCACAAGCGGTAGCTGCTTCAAATAAACCAGTTATTATGAATAAATATGCAGCTTTCCTAAAAGGCATGCCGAAAGAGATGGTATTAAAAGGCGGTGAGAAAATAAGCTTTACAATGTACATCATATTTATTAGTTCTTGTCTTATTTCCTGTTGTTATTATCAAATTAAAATTACAGGTATAGGTAAAATATGTATAGTTGTATAAAAATATATTACAAGGTTACAATTTATCTCTTTTAACACTTGACTTTATACAACATATCGTCCCCTTACAGTGAAGCCTCACATATGCATTTTCAGTTTGTTTTTACTGATTTTTGTTGAATAAAAATTAATAATGTAATAATATAGTATCTAAAAGAGGTATAATTTAAGTAATTAAAATGCTAACTACACACATTATTGCATTTACTATACTTCACACCATATTTTTATCTTCATCCTAAAAAATTACATAGAAATATGAGGTATTCATTCTAAGATGACGATGTATACCTATTGTAATTGTTTATTATCTTAATATCTAAATTGATGTATACTTTTAAGAGGTTGAAATAAAAAAAAGAGTGTATTTTTAGTTTATTTATTGCCTCAATCTACCCCAAATCATCCTTCATTTCCGGAGCGAGCTTGCTTTTGATTCTTCAAAGAAGTCTGAAACAAAAATATGTATATAGGAAG
This sequence comes from Hyposmocoma kahamanoa, assembly GCF_003589595.1. Classification (NCBI taxonomy): domain Eukaryota; kingdom Metazoa; phylum Arthropoda; class Insecta; order Lepidoptera; family Cosmopterigidae; genus Hyposmocoma; species Hyposmocoma kahamanoa. The sequence continues at coordinate 4,458,169 of NW_020654466.1, forward strand.
ATTGGAGACCTAAATTTAAGACTGTGCCATACCTCTAATGAGAGTAGTGACAGATAAAGCAGGATGGGTATTTATATACATACAGTATGAAGCCAACATAAACGCCAGAATGTTTAGGGGCCTTTTCAAAATACATTTAAAAAAAGTTTATATCACTGTGGAAATATAAAGGGGACAAAAGTCTACAGATTAGACCTTCGTTCCTTACGCTCTTTCAGATTTCCACAATTGAACATATCATCAGCAGGAATTAAGAAAACATGTTGAAAACAAACCTGTCATTCTTGTTAAATAGTCTATCAAAAAGGTTAACTGCAGGCACCAACTCGGTAATTGCTTTGCAAATGGCAGCTACGGATTGGGCATGCAGATCATCTGCTTTGGCAGAAATAATAGCTGCCTCAGCCTGCACCCTGCCAGCATTCACTTGCTGCAAGAATGCTTCGCATGCTCGCTGCTCCTCAATGCATAAGAATTCTACCCGGCTCTGCTCCAACGCTCATCAGCTCGCTGTCAACGAAATAATAGATGTGATGGAATAAAGAGTGGGAAAGAATTTGCTCGAATTGAAAGTTACTTTGTTTTTTAATTAATAATAAAGAGTGAGAAAGTTACTTTGTTATTGAATTGTATGTTTGAAGTTATTTTGTGCTAGAGTTGGTGTCCTTTAGGAAGGTTGGTAGGGCCTCTGCCGCAGTCGATGTGGCGTAGATTCTCACCCTGCTTTTCATACCATTCCATACCTGAATAACAATAATAACATCGCATATTATAGTGATATGAGTTCTGGTACAATAACGGTGAGTGATCCACTCACTGTATCCTATTACCTCGCATTATAGCTCACCTTTTGGGATCTATTGCGGGGCCACAAAATAGCCACACACTCGCACCATAGGCGTGCTGATAACACGCGCGAACAACGCCGAGCGAAGTCATTCTCAAGCCAAATCTCTGTGCGATTCGAACTCCAGCAAAGATGGAGCTGGCTTACAGTGGTCGCTCGCCGTCCGACCGCATCCACACTGGCTGAAATACGAGCATCATTATTAATTCTACATTGCTAACATTTCGAAATTAATAGTAGTTAGCGTACCTATTTGATTGTATAAAAAGATACTATTTTATTAAATAGAATATTAAAAAAGGAAAACAATGTGTAGGTACTTGCCTCTGCGTGTTTTATCTACAACAACAACACACTAAATTCAATTAATTTGGTTCAAATCACAACACATATGTTTGTTTACAATAGAATTTAATGACATTTCTTTTACACACTTTTTTAAATCGCTCTTTTATAGACTTGAATTCGTAGATATTGACATTTCAGTGCGTTTTACGGTAAAATTTAGTCGGTTTTAGGAAGTCAAGGCACGTCTCTTAAAATTTAATACGAGGTTATAGTTTGAGGTTTAACTGAGGTTTAGGTTCATTAAAACTGATAGCGCGATTGCATTTTGTGCGTCGGTAGAACCATTAATTAACCAAAACCATAACCTCAAATGTTGTACGGTTAAACCTTGCGAAAATAGCGCGATTGGCCCCCTAGTTGCGCCCGAGTTAGGTTAGGTAATGCACTTTCCGTCTCGTTCTAATAGTGTATCAGCGGTCATTACGATTCCACATTGTTCCTTCGATTGAACTCCTCTGTATCCTCGGGCACTTCCCATCGCGGATACCAGAAACCTGGAGGGGTTTTAGGCCGAATAGGGTTTGTCTTTCCTCGATGCTTAGAACATCGCGCCACTATACGTGCTACTTTTTCTGGATCGTTGGCGTAGAGATCGTTCAGTACCTATGGAAAGGATTAAATTGAGGATGGTACATAAAAATAAAAGAATTTTGCCATTGCCGCCATTTTGTTCAGCTTTTGGTGGATAAACAAAATGGCGACTTTTCAAAATGTCGACAGACTATAAGAGTCCCTTAAAATTGGGTAGAGTAATAAGCGTTATATATAAGTCGATGACGAGCTCGTATCACGTCACGTTTATTAATAATATGTTAAAACAACACGCAATCACGCGGTCACGATTATTTGTAGAGCATCATCGAAGAATGAATGAAAATCAGCTACAACGATCAGAGAGGAGAGAATTTTTGGGTGTTACAAAGTGTTATAAAGTTAAGAAGCAGATAGAGAGAGAGTGTGTGTGTGTGTGGATGTGTACGTACGTCTTTACATTCATCACACAGCCACGCCGGCAATGCTTGTTTCTCCGCTTTCTTCCGCGGCAGTAGCTCCTTGTATACCGGCTGTAGTTTCTCAGGAGTTTTTCTAAAACATAATATATTATGTAGCTTTTTACTAAGCTACACTGAAGGACATCGTTTCAATTATGTTTTCACACAAGTATGTCCAGAAGTTAGTGTTTTTTACTTAAATTATTAATATTACATGATCAATCCTAGTGTTTCATTTGCGCCAATATAATAATGCTATATGTTTAAGCTTATTAAATTACAAGTTTCCCGCACGCAAATAATTTTGCTACAAAACGTTACTTATTGCTTTTAATTGCAAATTATCAAGTATCAAATTATTTTAGTAGAAAATATCAGCTTTTGGACACATCTCTTTAGTATAGAGAGAAGATTCGGGTGATTCTTGATAAGTTTGACAAGTATTACACTGTTAATTTTTTATACTATAAATTGAAACACTATGTAAATGGACTAAAGAAAAGACACATTCTATAATTTTAAGTATGATTACGCTAGATGATCCTTATATATTACAGGGTATCAGACTAGTGAATTTAACTGCAAAGAACGGAACCCCGTTTCCGTTAGATTCTACCGGTGTTCAAAGCCAGCCTCTAATTTAACATTAAATACCGAGGTGCAAAGGGTCGAATGAAGAGAACTTGTAAATTTGATACCTTATATCATTATCCTGAACATTATTACCGGTGGTGACTTTGGGATTTTGCAGGATCGATATGCTGTCTTCCACGTTGGTTTGTGTACTCGATATATTTGTTACGTTTATATTTTCCACTAGTGGTCCCTTTGTAGGGCTGTAATTTAAACATTTATAATACATTACAAGAAGTATTGTAAGAATTTAAAGTACATTTTATTATTATTTTGTATTGAATACTCAGTTTATATTGAATCATAAATACATACCTTATAGACTAATATACATAATAATATAATAAAACAATATTTATTTAAACCAAGTGTGTTAGTAAACTGGTAAATGTACCATAAGGACGCTTTTGAGTTATATTTAATAGATATTAGATATATAGACATACAATTTATTGCTCACACACAGGAACAAAAACAGTACATAGACAGCTTAAATCTAATATGGGCAAAGGCGGCCTTATCGCTAAGAGCGATCTCTGCTAGACAACGTATGAGATACAGGAAAGCTAATCAGAGCGGGATACGTATCGTGCCAATAGCAAAATTTGAATTGTATAGACAAAAGAAAATGTACATTATATTTTATCAAACATAAATAGCGATATAGTATACCTACCTAATATATTAGTCTTTATAAATATACCTAAATCACCTAATATATACAGGGTGTCCCAAAACTCAACGTCAAGCGGTCACTGGGCGAGAGGCCAGGTTATATCAGTTCTGGTAAAAATTAAAAAAAATCCATGTCACTTAGTTAAGTGATAATAGGCATTTTTTTGAAAATGTTGAAAATCGATACCCTAGACCACATGTTTAGGTACTGTCATCACAAATTATCAAATTTTGGAGTGATTTTTTTTTAACGTCATCATAAATAACCATGCTATTTATTGCAGTCACAAATCAAACAATAAACGTATACATATGTACTCTTAAGTTTTGTAAGTAGTAAATAGCATAAATATTATACCGCGACTTAAATAATAATTAACGTAACTTAAAATTTAAAAAAAAACTAATTATTCCAATTTTACATCCGAATTACGTAAATATGTTTTCTCCGTCCAAATTGCGGTTTCGTGATAAAAATAGTGGTTACGTGATAAAAATTGTGGTTTCGTGATAAAGATGCTGTTATGTGTAGTTATAGCTAATATGTATATTGATTCCCGGCAGGATTAATTTGGGAAATTAACTTTTCTAAATTGGTTCTGGTCTGAGTGTTCTGAGTAGAGCCCCGGAGGGAATTCTGTTGCTCATACTCATAGTACAGGGAATTCCCTAGTTTGTGACTAGGTAATAGGTGTGGTAGAGAAGGCAAACACAGACCGGGAAGGCAGAGAAAAACTTGGGAAGATGATTTAAAATTAGCGGCAGGCCCATTTTGCAACGACAGGCACGGGACAGGGAAAACTGGAAGTCTCTGAATATGTCTAATAACAAGCTGATGATGTGGACATAATTTAATTATAGGAAAATGTTGCACTCAGATTTATTTATAATGAATTATTAATCTTAACCATTAATTTTAATTAGAAATTTATGTCTATTATTTTTAGTATTAATCTAGGTTTAAGATATTTTTATATTTTTTAATAATGAATTGTATTTTCTACTAATGAATTATATTGTAACATTTGAATTGTATTAGCAACAAAGGCATTATTATTATTATTATATATACTTTAAACTACCGCCTCTCCCAAGGCCTAAAGATAAATTTTGAATTTTTAAATGGGAGAGGCGGTATTCCCTGACAAAGGTACACTCAGCCGAGGTCAGGGACTCAAATTCAAGAACCGGCGAACAATACGTGCCGTCGAGCAGCACCGCCTTCTGCACTTGTGCTGGAAGCGACACGCCACAGAAACCCAACCGCCTCAAGCTGTTAGCAAGGCTGACTGGAATTAACCCATTTGCGGACAAAACAATTGGGATTATTTCAGTGGAGGCCACATCCCACATGTCGGTGATCTCGTGCGCCAGGTCGAGATACTTCCGGCGTTTCTCGGTTTCGGCTTTCACGAGAACCTCGTCATGCGTGATGGTAACGTCCACAAGAAATACCCTCGACTGCGATCGATCTTAAATCACAGTATCAGGCTTATTCGCAAGAATAGTCCTATCCGTGACAATTGGATTGATTATTATTATAATTATATTATAATCTAATATTATAATTATATTATAACTTTATTAATTGGTGTGGTTGTGCCATCACAATGATTTCCTTCACCGAAATGCTCATGGTAAATTTCGCACATAAATTTCTAGAAACTCAAGAGGTATGAGCCCGGGTTCAAACCCATGGCCTCTGCTTGCCAAACCATTAGGCTACTACTACATTTTTATGTATGGTTGTTTGGCACATTATTATTATTATTAATATCATAATTCTTACCTGATGCAATTGTCTTTGAAAATTTCAGTTTGTCTGACTGCCAACTCCTCAACCTGTTGTAATATTGAAATGCTTGCGTCATCAAAATGTGTTATATCTTCCTCCATAGGTTCTGCTTTTACTGGAAACGTTTTAGGACTTTTACTCTTTGGAGACTTTGATTCCTTTTTTGGACTGGACTTCTTTGGACTAATTAACGGGCGATTTTTCATCTTCACTGGACTGCATTTGGGTCTGTTTTGGTACCTGATATGAAAACACAATTAAAAATACGGTTAATATACCATAATACCTTTATTATTTATTCTCCTGAAACATGTTACTCATTATAACATCGACAACAAATAATTGTACGAAATTTCTGGAGTAAAACCTGCAGGTGTCAGTGATAAAGATATATTTCGGTCACTCACGATATGGGTTACGGGCGCTTTTGGAATATGTGCTGGGTACATATTTATACAGTGCAAGAATCAACACCCCTTAAAATCCCGCTTTGCCGAATCTTTATACGTGAATGGACACGAGTTAGTTTCTAACCGACTTCAAAAGGGGGGGGTTCTCAATTTGACCGTCTTTTTTTGGTTTTTTAACGCGATTACTCCGGCATTTGTGAACCGATTTCGATGATTCTTTTTTTGTTGGAAAGAGAGTATCTATATCTAGAGTATTATACTATATAGTAATCTCAGTATTGGTCCCATTAATTACCATTTGAAGAAAACATTCTACCTCTAAGGCTGGCAAACTAGGTGATGAATCCGATTTTGCGCACTTTTTGGTAACCAATTTCAATAAAACTTGGCAAATAGATATAATTCCACGAACTTTTGAGGTCGTTTTTTTTATTAATCCGCTGGCTCTCCACTACAGAAACATTTTATTTATTCATCTATGACACAATAACATTCCACAAACGACGTACGATAATTAATACTAATTTAATAGATAGATTTAGTTAAATATATAAAAATAAGAATGAACTTAAAAAAATACAAAAAAACCCTAAATTAAAAATTTACAAAAAGTAAGGGAAGTGAATGAATCTTGGACCTAGCTGTGAGACCTCAGAGACGCTATAAATTACTTTAAAGACTGGTGGACTATGTGCTAACTTTATTACAATTCTTGTCCCTATGAAACACCGGATTATACGACATGACTGTATATTGTTACAGGCACATAAAGAAGTTTTGAAATTTTGACTAAATTAAGTCCAAGACTGTGTGTAGGTTTAAAGTAGAGACTACTCAAAACACTACAAAGTCAATTAAGTAGTAGTATGGTTATAATATAACAAACTACTGACTGTAAGAAAAGGTACCTATATGTTGGATATCTATAATATTTTAAAAAATCCATGGTTTCTAAAATAAGTAGTTATCAGAATGTCATGAAAAACTGGGATATTGAACATTGTTTTTAGCTACACTTGACACAATTATAATCAAGAATGTTGTTATCTTCTGTATACATTCTGCAGCGTATTCACCTACAGAAATGTAATTTATACTGTTTGATGCTTCACATCGTGCTAGACCTACCTTCTGAAAACCAGTTGCCTGTTTTTGGACAAAACTCACACTGACCTTGGACCTAATTGACTAGCGCAACACATACAGGTTGTTCTGTTGTAAGTTAGGTAAAAACTGTTTCCTATGTTTGTACAGTCAAGAGTACATCAAGCTTGACACTGTACTTTGGACCGTGCTTATCGTATGCGGCATACAGTTGGTTTTAAGTCTTAAGTGTCAAGCTTCACGTGCTCTTGACCCTGTACATTTATTGGATTGTTTTGTTTTCATTATTAATTATAATCTGTGTTTTCCGTCTGTTTTTTCATCCTTTTCTTTCATATTCTAATGTGTGTTTGTGGGAAGACATTTAACGTTCTGTCTATCTATCAATTTTATTCAAGTTTTGAAAAAATGCGAACATTTGTCTGTCTGAAATTTTTAATTTCAAAATCGAAGCCTAGTAAAAGTGACTGTTGTGATTTAAAAGTTGCTACTCTATTGTACGTAGATTTTGTTTCGTTGCATAAATGTATTTAGTACGAAACGTACCTGTTATACTGTAGAATATTAATAGAATGCTCCATTTCCATAATTTCGTCGTCTTCAGTATTTTTGTCGAGTTGTTTCATCGGACTGTTCACTTCCTCTTTAATTTTTGTTTTTGTTCTCGACAATGAAATGGGTTTCTTGAATTTCTGATTATTTTCTTTTGTGTCCGTTTTAGATCTGTGAAGTAAATTATTAATTTGGAAGTGTGCTCTGTAAAGTATTATAGTTAATTGAATTATTTGTACTGTGTAGTAACAAATCAAGTATTATCAACAAAGTTTAAGCCATTCCAGTCCCAAAATAAACAAAACTTTTTTTGCAAGAGTCCGTTATTTTGTTCATCAGCATTTGTGTTTGCCTTAAACTCCATTGGTTGACGGGAACAAGTCAGCTGCGAAATGGACTTTTAAAGTGATAGCGCGTTGATTTTGCTGACTGAGTATGTACCTCCCACAGCTAAACACGGTTCTTCTCCAAATCGATAGTTTTACGTGCAGATGACGTGCATTAACGCGATTCAAACGAGATTCAGTCGCAGCTAGTAAACCTTTGCACATGTACACAAATTCGGTGACATAAACTTTCCGTCTATCATTACTATACCAACTGTCTAGCAGTAAGAGTATTAACTCTTACTGCTAGACAGTTGGTAATGTAATGTAATGATATGAAATTAAGGTACCTATCAAAAACCCGGTTAAGTGACAAAATATTTTTTTTAAATATCATAAAAATCTATAACCCAGTTTTAGAATATTGAAATTGTTTAATGATATTTCAGCTTTGCATCTTTATGGTAAGTTTCGCTAAGTCGAACACGTTAACTAATTTTAACTGTTTTTAAAACAGATTTTTGTGCTCTATCTTTTGCCGTTTAAAACGGATGTTTGATCATTTGTCACTTTGCCGCGTTTTAGTTAGTAGATGGCAGAATAATACTTGGTACTTTACAAACTTTATAATAATTGGACAGTAGATTGTAACTTCACACAAAGGCAGCGGCGCGGCTTCGATGTTTAAAAAATGACATCAAATAGTAGACGTGTTTATTGTTTGTGGAAGTTTGAAGTGGAAGTACCTCAAGTTCAGAATGGTTCAGCATTTCATTTCTATTTCGTAAAAAAAAATCATACTCCTTCCTGAAGATAGCAATCCGAGATGCTGGTATGTAAATATCAAGAAGTAAGTGCCTACTGTATTTGACAAAGGTAATTTCAATATAGAACAAAAATACTGTGATGAACACATTTTTTCAAATTGTGCATAACCGCTAGGTACAAGTAAAATAATAATGCGCCGAATAGGTAGGGGTTCGCCCTACTTCCACATTTTTATTTCAATTACGCGAGCAAATCATGGGCACAGTTAACCCACTAGTAGGTACTGCCGCCAAACAGTAATGTCAGCATTACTGTGTTCCAGTTTCCAAATTACAGCCACATGGGACTTGTCAACTTTTATCTCAGGGCGACGGGCGCTGTGGCAGTGCACCTCAGGTCTTTGCGATTTAAAGATCTGAGTGGCACTGCAACTGTTGCAGTTTAGTCAGGCGCACGACTTGTACGTCCCGTCACCTGACATAACAGTAATAAAAATAATAATAACCCAAACAATAAGCATTGACAAAAGATGTTCTTTACACCTGCCATCATTAGTTGCATAGCAAGGATTTGTTATTAAATATTCTATATCGAATTTAGCTAGAGTATAGTGTTATACATATACATTTTAATGGTCTGGAATAAGTGTTTTGAATTTGAATCAAATTGGCAGCCATAAGCTACGTTAGGCTCGCGTAATTTATTTACTGTACGAATATTTTAAAAGTGTTAAATCTTAGTAATCATATTCGAATAAATTCAAAACCAATATGATTATACTTACAAGAGAAAGTTAACAGGTAGGCCGGGCCCACTTGTTGGTGATGGTAGTATTGTGTCATCGTTATCACTTGATTCCTTTTTAATTAGAAGCTGAAAAAGTAAATGTATTTTTAGCATCATGAAAACGGTTCGTTACTGGGCACCTATAAGGAGCTGGTTGAATGCTGATCCAGTTATATATAATTAGTAGTAGTTGAGCTAATTGTGAAAGAGTTAGTCTAGGGAAGTACTGCCACATTACCGAACAATAAATACAGAGGAATGCTTAGTTTGCATGACACGTGTGCCAACAGTACGCGAAATTCCACATGCTTAATCTCAGTCCGCCATTGTCGTTTTGTACGTAATGTTCGTGTCAATTATATCGCGAAAAACCTCGAAAATCGTAGAATTTTTTTTTTGTGCTACTTTGGAGTGCAAAAATGTTAGTATTTGTGGGGGCGGATTAAGTGGAAAAACGCCTGGTTGTAAATTGAGCTTCTTGATCTTGGTTTTGCTTGGATCGCGGTGAGATTTGGAACGCCTTCGGATTCTTATGCAGTCAGTTTTGGAATGTCGTTCCGCTCCCAACGCTCCGTCTTTTATATCATCGCTGGCCCGCCGCACCGCTCGCATTCTTTTCAAGTGTGCGAGCGGGACGGCACCAATGCAGGAGCGGGACGGGAGAACCCTACAGACTCCAAGCAAAACCCCTCTCTCCCTCTCGTTTATTTACCAAAATCTTAAACGAAATTAACAATAATAAATTACAATATTATAAATCATATGGGCGCGAACACGTTTTCGTCCTGAACAGTATTTTCATTTTAATAAATTTTAAATTTTTGTTTATCATAAATTTGTATGCCATCGATACGATTAGAAGAATATTGTTTTTGTTACAAGAAACGAAAGTAAACTTTATACTATATACTGCTACAATAAGGTCGCTTCTTTTTTGGAGAACTAAGTAAACATCTCGAGTTCATCGTCTTTCAGCTATTTACCGCTAGATGGCAGCACAATGAAAATCAAAACGTCGTAACTTGCAACAATAGGTATTGAACTTTCGATATGCCAACAGAATAAAGCTCAAATTATATTAACAGTCCATAATAATATGTTATTTCTTCTTAAATTAAGATTTCATACTGTTTTGAATTACGAATGTGTGAGTTTTGGCGATAGCGATTCTGATAGTAATCGAGGCTTAAAGCACTTCCATTGTTTTTGTTCTTCCTTGGATTATACTATAGGCATCGAGTATATAACCAGAAATTTTGGTTTAAGATTGGTTTACTTCAGCTACTTTCACAGTCTAATGATATACGGCATTTTGCTATGGGGTAATGCCGCCCATATCAATAGAATCTTCATGGCACTCTGAATTTCTGACACTTCAGAAATCTGATATGGCACTACTGCAGACAGACTTGAATAATGTTGAACAGCAGTGTCGTTCAAATGCAATGGTACTTAATATAAATATTTCTTTTTTATAAAATTCACCACAAAAAGCAGCCAACTATAGTTAAGGTGGTGCAAGCTTGTATGAGGTAATGGAGGTAAAAGATTTAGGTGTTACTTTAGACAATAAATTAAAAATTACCACTCACATAGACAATATTGCTAGGAAAGCTGGGAGAATGTTGGGATTCATTAAACGCAACTCCAAGGGTTTTAGCATAAAAACCACAATTACGCTATTTAATGCGCTTGTACGTAGTCACTTAGAATACGCGAGTATTGCTTGGAATTCTGCTTACGCTGTGCAATCTCAGCGCCTTGAAAGCTTACAGCGCTCCTTTACTAGACATAATGCGTTTTATAGCCCAGAGATCTCCCACCAATACCCATATGAGAACCGTCTAAAATTCTTTAAAATGCTATCATAATGTAAAAGACGTAAATTACTTGATCTTTGTTTTTTGCATAAACTATTTAATGGTCAAATAGATTGTAAAGTAATCATTGATAAAGTGGGTCTCAATGTTCCAAGATATAAAATAAAAAAATATATCCCGCATTGTAGAATTAATCTCGCTCTAAACTCCCCAATTTTACGCTTATGTAGAGAGTATAATGCAATTAATAGTGATTTTATTGAAATAGATATTTTTAATGACACATATAACCGATTCAAACAAAAAATTACTGAATTTCAGTGATTTTTTTTGTATTGCAAAGATAAAAAGTTTCACTGTAGTATTTTTTCCAAATTCACATTTTTTTTTGTACATGACAACTCACGTGCTACGTTGAGAGGATTGTACTTTGCTTTTTTTTTGTTTGTTTCTGTTCCTTACTTTTTAGTCTGATGTCATAATTAAGAATGCAGAGTTTCCCTGTTACTGGGATATATACATTAAGATAGATATTAAATTTTATATTGCACTGAATATTGTACATGTTCTGTTGGGATACCAAATAAATAAATAAATCTTTGTCCTGCAAAAACGTGCGGTTCAGGAACATTTACAATCTGGGCCCCAGATTACCTTTGAGAGATAAGCTTAAGGAAATTAACATTCTTACACTAGGGTCACAGTATATTTATGAAAACGTAATTTATGTTAAGAGGAATAGTAATTTCTTTATAAAAAATAGTGACAGACATAACATTAATACGAGGAATAAAAATAAACTTCCTGTTCTTGATAGTCGTCTTCACAAAGTCACAAATTAATTTAAGGGTCAATGTATACGCTTCTGGTTGATATACAAAATTTGCCATTCACGAGGTTTAAAACTATAGTGAAACAAAAACTTCATACTATAGGTTATTTATACAACGTATGCGCACTTGGATGTCAAAAAGCCGTGGTAGTAACCCGTTTAGTTGATGTTTCAAAGCAAAAGAAATATATTGTAAATGTTGAAAGTGTACAAATGTTATTTACAAAGAGCAAACTCTAGAGTTTCTTGCTCATTCTTCCCAGGGAAATCTGCCTTACGAATGAGCGGTACAGTGTAACCAATGTGACGATTTCAAGTGTAATAATGCTTATCTATGAAATAAAGATTATTTTTATGTGATTTGATAAATAATGACGAAATATGGGCCATCCGACACTGGCAACTCATCAGGCAAATGGGCCTTATATCACTTTTAAATATCAACACTCGTTTGCGCTGAAATCTCAAATTAGAAAGCTGAAATAGCACAACACCAACAACTGACCTGTGTGCACACTTCTGTATATACCAAAAATATTCTGTATTTATTGTAATAAAGATAATATCTCTAACAATGGTGGGCTGTTCCATTTGGTTGTGTGGGAAAAACAGCAAAACATCTAATTACAAAACGAACGGAATCACATTTAATTGGTGATTAAATATGTAATTTTCCAATTTTCGTCTATTATAGCAAAGCACAAGTTAAACTGGTCGATTTGAAGTGAAACAATTGACGACACCCGGCAATGGTTTCGAATTCGGGCTAGCCAATCGGAGCGCAGTTGTCACCGTAATGATTTAGCAGAATAGTTTTCAAACAGATTAAATGACATTTCGTCTCTCTTTCTGGTTATATACTCGATGACTATAGGTAATTAACTAGTTTTACCTTAACACCGCACAAACTTTCACTTCCAGCGCACTCAGAGGAATTGGTCAAATCTACAACACTGGTGGCCTTGGTAAAGACGGCGTCCAACCTCGATTGTCTCATCCTACCACTGCCTGCTTTTCTATGATTTGGACTTGGGAAGTTTAGCCTTATTTGTTTTGTCTCTGGGGTTGACCTGTACGAAATATAAAAATTGGTCAAATAAAAATTAAAAAGGGTATGTTATTAAATCAATATGGTTACCCAAAACAAGAAATTTCTGACACCTTCGCTTATTTTTCATGATACAAAGCGATCGGACGAACAAGTTGTGCGCCTGGTGGAACACACCTGTCCGTAACAGTTACAGTGCCGCTCAGAGCTTTTAATCGTAAAGATCTGAGGGGCACTGCCGCTGCACCCGCTTTTAATTTTACAAAGAAAACATTCCAATTTACGCTATATTAAGTTTTACAAATTATTTTATTGAATGAATTTTTATTAAGTTCAATTTATTATTAATTATTAATAGAAATGAGAATAAACTAAAACATATTAATTAGTACTGCAGTCTTATGTCTGTTTGGGATTTTTCATTAGAGGAAATACTGGATCCCAAACTGGTGGTACGGTGGTTTGTTTGAAAAAACAAATATACGCGATTTCAATCCGGAAAAATAGTTTCATTTCCTATGTATAACAATCGCGAAAACCTAAGAACTCGATATGTAATTTTGAATTAATCTGTTTATAATATTTGTCATTCTTTCTATCTTGTACAGTGTAGTCCTCTTATAATTTTTGCTCTCACTTCCTTGGATTGGCTGAAAGAGATCTCTTTTTTTGAGATGAATGTGTGTACCTTTGCTCACCTCTAATAAGGTAAGTAACATTTGAATATATTTATTTATAATAAAAATGTCAAAGAAATCATGAGGAATAAATATCGCCAATTAAAAATGTCAATAAGTTATATGAGTAATACATTATATTTACAGTATCTTACCATTCAACTGGACATTTCTTCTTGTCTTTTGAATCAATTAAATTTCCAGACACATTACTAAGACTAGAGCTGTTTTTAAATTTCTTCTTAAGAGCTATAATGGGACTGACTCTTCCAGGTGTACCGTCAATCTCTAATACCGACTCGTCTTTATATGTTTCAACTTGCCCAGGAAGTTCTTGTTTAGGACTGGTTATGTCATTTTCAGGAGTATATGACGGTGAAGGGTTTTTATGTTCAGTTTTAATATTTCTGTTTTCTTTTACAGGAGTTAGCACAGTTACCTCTCCACATAGTATTTTTAATATTTCATTAACAACCGCAAAGCTCTTTGTTTCATTCAGTTTTACTGCAGTTAATGCTGAAATTATTGTAACGGATTAGAATGCTGCATTAAAAGCTCTGCTACACGATCGAGTGTTATAATTATGCCTTTGTAATACAGTAATACAAAGCCAATGGTCAAATCAGAATAGTATAACTTTACATAACAAGTGCGTGTGTGTTTGTTTCTGAAATACAGGAATTTCCTAGTTCAGGTACATGTGTTATTTTGACATTAAATCGCATAAGTAGTCTTTAGTTTTCTCTGTACATTATGTTACTGAATAAACATAACAGCTATCTTAATTTGACAAACTAGCCTAGTAATCACCTGGGGTTTAACCATTTCACTATTTCAATCAACAGCCAGGATGTTTAAAGTGAAATATCAAATCCATTAAATTTCTAAACTTCTTCTTCCCAACAAAACCGTTATTGTAAAAAACATTTCTTTGGATAATTGATAGTCTTAGTAACCCAGATTTGTTTTCTATTGGATTTTTATGTTAACATGTTTAGCAACACCGTAGTGGTTATGCTAGAGGCACCACAATATGAATTTGTAACCCATGTGAGATAGGTTAGTTAAAAAAATCTGCATGTTTTGAGTAGTTATATGGGAATGATGAGGAGCTTGATTCCAGTAATGTGAAAAGTGCACAAAGTGCGAATATAGTAGAGGATTGCTCTAAGAAGATAATGTGTGCAATGTTTGTGTGTTGTGTGCGCGTGTATGCGTGCGTGCGTGCGTGCGTGCGTGCGTGCGTGCGTGCGTGCGTGCGTACGTACGTGCGTGCGTGCGTGCGTGTGTGTTTGTACAGATATCCTCTGATAATGTAAGAGTTATGTAAGATTTACATTATCTTACCAACTGTATTAATTATTGCAACCTTAGCATCTATGATCTTCTTTAAGGCTTGTGAACCTATGCAGGTTTTGCTGGAAACAATATACAACGTAATTACACTTTTAGTTTTCTATTTGAAGGGTAATTATAAGCATTAACTAATTATATTTAACTAAGTATTTACATGAATATATAAACATTTAAAAATACGAAAAAAAAATTGACAATTATTCTCCAAAAACTTTGTTTAAATTAAGCAAATTGAGAGGCAACCATTGTCCCACTGGCCTATCACCACACTATGGTTGGCTCGCAATGATAGGTCCAGCATTTGAATACCTAAGGTGTCACATATCTATCACTTTCTAAGTTAGTGAGAATTGGGAATGTTTAGTAGCAATTTTAAAAGCCATGGTACCCTAATAGTATGACCTACTTGTCTATCAAGTGGGCCGTGGTTTTCGAATCTAGGCTCACACCTCAGAGTTTCTCGAAATTTATGTGCAAAATTTAATTTGAAATGTATCATGAGCTTTTCAGTGAAGGAGTTCACAACTTGTGAAATCCCCAAACCGCAATTAGGCTAGAGTAGCAGACTATGGCCTAACCTACCTAACTACCTAACCTTTTTTTTTTGGAGACTCATGCCCAGCAGTGACACATACAAATGGGTTGATGATGAGTAGCAATGTCTGTCCTTAAATGTGAAATAAAATATCGTAATAAAACATGCTAATTGTAGGTTTACATTGCTTGGAAATTGTGTGAAGTTGCCATCCCACATTGGGCCAGTATGCCCCAAAAACTCCCTTAGAGGAGGCCTGTACCCAGAAGTGGGACATAAATGGTGAGTTGATAATGACACCATTTAAAATTACTTAGTAGTTTTCTTCAATACTAAAAATATTTCTTATGAGCCCGACATAAATGTGTGAACATTTCAGGCTTCTTAAAACTAGATAAAAAAAAAATGCTATGCATTTGTAAATTGAAGAAAGTAAAAAAATTACTAATGCCACAAAATTGTTTTCACTGTATCCTTTGGAAGGAAGAATATTGTAACATACCGGAGCGGAGTTAGCGTGAGAGGAAGGGAGGTGGAGCAGGAGGGGGTTTAAAGTTTACATTATACATACCTTTCACATTTTTCCTTTTGGTCTGTCATTTCACTTTTGTATTTCTCAACCTCTAAGGATAGCTGTTGCAGTTCATTCTGTAGGTCTGCAATCAGAAAACACACAACTACACCCATTTGTAGACCTAAAATTATTTCTCTGCTGGAAACTTGTTGATCATGGTTTATAGAGTGCGATTATCAGGTTATTAAAACATGTATTATATCCCTAAACACCATGTGTAAGTTACCTTTGAAGTTCGCTACACTTTGCTCTAGTGAAGTACCGAGAGCCGAAAGTGTACGACTTAGAGGTAACTTGGTTATGTTAGAACTAGATTCAGATGATGCACCCATCATAAAGTATCATTAATAATTAATATTTTAATAGTATAGTTTACCGCCCTACAATATGATATGCCATACAATACAAATCTACAATTCTTTTTTTTTTTTTTTTTTTTTTAATTTATTAAGGCTTTGGCAAAGCCATAAGACTAAACATGAAGTTTAATTATGTTTCTGTAAATATGGCCGCCACAAAGAGGATAGGCAATTTGCGGCGCGGCGTGCTTGGATTGACTCGGGATTTCTTAAAACAGGCCGATACGGGTATTTTAGTTCGAGATTCGTATAATTTTGCGTTTTAATCTTCGATTAAGGCACAATAGCACTATCCTATTCCACTTTAAACTAGACTTCACAAAATAATTGAAAGTCAAAATAAAAACGATACTTTTCCCTCCAAAAGTTCCAGAGCGAATCCTACAATTCTTCTGAGAACCACAGACCATACAGAAAACAACATTTTTTTAAATATGCATGGCAGTTAATGTCAAGCAGATTTTTTCATATTCTTTTTTATGTACCCTAGATAAGGAGAAATTTGCCAGTAAGGTGTTTAATAACATGGGAGAAATGTTGACACCACGCCGATAGGTATTCGCGGCCACAAACTATTCGCGGCGAACTTTATGTCGTTGCAGTCAATGCTTTCATATTTTACAATAAAACAAGACAATTGAACATAGAAACAGTATAGTGACACGAGATAATTTTATTTTCTTCCCGTCAAGCGACATTAACAACTTTGACATTATTCAGTCAGTCAGAATATTAAGTATTTCTCACAAAAAATAAGATCATTGCAATAAATTATGTCTTTGGCCGAAACAAATTGCAAGTGTATAGAATAGCACATTAAATGAATATACTGTATTACTTCTATCAAACGTGTAAATAATAATAATTTTACAAACGAAAACGGTCAAAAATTAAAAATCCGGTTTTTTCGTATCGATATTCAATTCAGCCCTAGTATGATGATTATTATTTAGAATCGAGTACTATGAACCAATCACATTCCTCGCTCTCAATAATTACAATCCGTGATATCCGATTTCATTGGTTAACTAAATGCCAAAGTAACATATCGTCCAATGGTAATTATGACGATATTGCATTCTGTTCATCCATTATCTTAAACGAGTGCGTGAGGCAAAGGAAAATATTGTTCAATTTTGTAATTGTTAGAGAATATTTCCGTTTACTTACAGCGGATTTAGCTTTGCGTTTGCCTTTGATTTTAAAATATTATGGTAAGTATTCGTTGCAGTTGGATAAAGATTTAATGTAAAACTGTTTTTGCACTAAATATATAATGGCTGACCCGTCTGATGTCTTTGCGTTTTTATTTTATCATCAAATACTTGGCATGTATAGTTGGCGGGGCTATATGAAATTATTTCTACTTTTATTATATTTTTCAAGGGTTAGGAAACAAAGCCCAAGAAGGTCAGAATGGAGGAAGATGACGACATGATTGTGGTTATAGTTGGAAATGAAGATGAGGGAACAAAGTTTCAACCTACGAGGGTTAGACAAGAAGTTTTGGAAGAAACTCCTATTGAAGAACTGGAAGTTGAAGAACTCATAGAAACAGTGGAGAAACATGGAGAAGTATTGCAGAATTTTCAGACTGAAGCAGAACTTGAAATAAAGAAGGAATTAGAAGAATCTCAAGCTGAATTTCTTGATTATGAAGATGACGATGACGAATATACTCCAAATGCGAATTCCGATTACGTCGAATCGGAAGAAGAAGAAGAGTACATTAAAATTTCAAAACGGAGTAAAACACGAAAAGGTAACAAAGAGGAGCGCCGGTACAAGATGCTCAAGCCTTCAGAATGTAAATCTTTTGTAAAAGATCTTCAACAGTCTTATCCGGAATTGGCCGAGGACTCAGAGACGCTGGTGGAAACCTTGGCTGAAATCATGAGGAATGTGAAGGCTCCGTTGCCTCCAAGGGATTACTTTATTATGAATGGCGCTATGTTTGAGTAAGTTTGAAAAAATTTTTCCTGATTTAATTAAAAATTGAATCATTCCCTCTCATAAAATCATCATGCTTATCATTTAACTGTTGCGTTACCAAATGTAATTAGAACGGCATGTTCTTTTTCAAACATGTTCTGGTTTCAAAATTGCTTAAAGGGCAAAGCTGCCAATGACTGAGTATTTCAAGGGCAAGTCAAGTAATAAGCCATTGGTTTTTAGTGCTAGTGTTGCCACATGTTACTAAGTACTATCAAAATCCAGTTTTAATAAAATAGGTGTCCTATTTGTTCAAAATTTGGTTGTAAAATGGTTGTAATTGTGGTAGCAGTGTAAATGACTAGTGCCATCTGTAGATTTCATGAGAATCAAAACTGATTTTGGAAGAGACCAATCAAACTTTTTATTATACTTATTGCTTGCTGGTAAACCATCATCATTTCATCATGACGAAAACAAAGATGAAACTTAGTAGTTTACCCTTTTTGCATCCGATCAAGCCATAGTTGACTTGACGGGATGGTTAAGTGGGGACTATAATTTCATATAAATTTTTACAAAAATAAATTTTTCATGTGGCAATATTTACGTCGATGGTATGGTATGGTGTAGTGTGCAGATCCTGGTGTAGAGTGTTAAGAACAAACATAATATCTAACATCAGACTAAAAATTCAAGTTAAGTCCCATATCAGTAAGGGTCCGTTCCCACTATGTCATGACACCAGATAGTCGTGCAGTTTACAATGTTGTGGCTTGTATATTTAAATGAAGTTGTTCACATATAGAACGACCCGATTAATTGTCGAACATGATTTTTTTGTCGTTACGACGACAGATTGTCATGGTAATGGGAAGAATAAGAGCGCGTTTCCACTATGTCGTGACGTTTTATTTATCACTGGACAACTGTCGCGCTAGCCTGTTCCCATATCACGACTATCTGTCGTGGCTGTGCCGTGGACGATTATTTTATCGTTAAACGACTGTGGTGTCTAGCTGTTCCCACTAGATCATGACGGTAATTTATCGTTTACAAAATTATTATTACAAAATATTTAATTCTCAAATAATCCCAAAAGTTTTTCTCATCACATTTCAGTTCATCTATAAACGTTTGATATGATCGAACGAAATTCAAGTGTCGTCCCAGGTCGCTGAATAATTTTATTTAATGCGGATCTTCTTGCTTGTAGAAGATTTGAAATTTCTTTACGATATGAACAAATAAATTTCGCTTGTCGTTTCTGCAGTGCGGCCACCGACACATGTTTATATGACTTTGTTTTCTCGAAATCACCGTCCGTCGCGTCGCAGTCGCCTTAGTAGTGCGGCCGCGCCCTAGGTGTGCATTTAGCACAGGAGATTTTTATTTTTATAAAAAAATAAGTGTGCGTTTGAGCTCCATCTCACCTGATGGAAAGTGATTGATGAGGTCGACGATGTAGCATGCACACGTAAATAATGCCTATTCACTCTTGCCTTGAAAAGGTCGAAGTTATAGCGTTCGGGGAATAAGTAAGCAGGCAGGGAATTCCACTCTCTCCCTCGCCATATAAATGTGGAAGCGAGACGATTCGTGCGAATTTTGGGAATATCCACAACATAGGGGTGTACGTCTGTGTACGTATAGCCCCGCGATGAAGGGGAAGGCGGAATCAAATTATGCAATTCCATCGCACACTCTCCGTGACATATCCTGTAGAATTATTACCTTAGTAACTTTACGGCGGTGTTCAAGGCTCTGTAGTTTCGCCTCTACTAATTCCAAGTCACCTATAAGCCTCTTGGCATGCTTGTCGATTGAATCCAAGGTGGCTAGTTGGTATTTAGCACAGCTGAAGCAAGTCTGTCCTCCAACTGAGGCTGTCGCTTCCACTTTCCTACAGTTAGGTTGTACAGGAAATTTTAAATTGTTTTCTTAAAACTACCTGAACAACTTAACGATAATTTTCAAAAAACATTTAAAATTAACCATAATGAATATATACAGTCAAAAAAATATTATTTTACTTAAATAAAGCTTTTCAAGTCCCTGAAATGTTTAAACGTATTTAGAAAAAATGCCTCGCAAACGGCACTACTTGTCAACAAAGAACGCGTGACGTGATTAGTAGGTAAACAGACTGATACAAATCACTATTTCACGGAAATTTTAATTGAATGATGAAATAATTTTTTTTATGCAAAAGTTTTTTAACAACTTTACTTTTCCTACACTTTTCAAGTGGATTTCAGTCCTGTCTATCTCCACTTTTAGTGGTATAGTTTTATTTATCTCATTCACATTCTTTGCAGATGTGTAAAGTGCGGATTTATCTCGGAGACGCAGCCCGCTGCAGGTCGGCACTGGCAAGAGAAACATGGTCAGAGATATCTCGTCTGTTACGCTTGTGGAGTTGACTTTCGGAGGTACTAACTTATCTTTCTGTCAATAAGATACCATTTGCGTTTGAACTTTCCAGTCAACATACATTGGTACTCCGTATAACTCTTTTAAAAATTCCTGGGAAGCCAAAGCTTTACATCTACTCACATGTTGTTATTGTGAAAAGAAAATAAATCCTCTAAATGTACAATGGTCCAGTTAAGATGGTTGAGTTTCACTGCGAGTAAACTTAGTTGCAGAGCTCCTTGTGAAAGAGTTCGTCCATGGAAGTATTGCCACCTAATTTATTTCTGCCACCAAGCAGTAATGTGAGCATTACTGCGTTCCGGCTGTCAAGGGTAGGGGTGCTGGTGAAATTACAGGCACATGGGACTTTTCAACTTATGACTCAGGGTGACGGGCGCTGAGGCAGTGCCTCTCAAATCTGTGAGATTTAAAGCTTTGAGTGGCACTGCAGTTTCATTGTCTCGATCATCGCAGAAAATTGGCCTAACAGAAAATTGCATAACAGTATGGATAGACGTGTCGCTTACCGTTGTTCGTCCTGTCACTTAGTATCATAAAAAAAAACTTGCGCAAGCCAAGTTGGTACGCGTATTTATACGTGCGTGTGTGTCTGTTTAACACGGCACGCGGTCTAGAGACACCTGCCCCCGTAGCATGGCAACGCATGATAGTCGCGACATGCGCGATAAATTTGAAATAAATCAGATCTGATTGAGACAGCCAATAGCGAGCGCTTATTTCAATTTTATCGCACGCGTCGCGACTATCATGAGCCATGCTACGGGGGATGGTGTCCCTAATGATTTTGGTAGTTAAGGGAAAAAGGGTGCACCTTGTCCACAGTCCGTCAATTTGGTTTTTTTTATAATACCAAGTGACTGGAAGAACAAGTCCTGCGCCTGTGGAAAGCGACACGCCTGTCCATAAAAGTTGCAGTGCCACTCAAAGCTTTAAATCGCAAAGATCTGAGGAACACCTAAGCCCGACACCCTGGGACATAAGTTGACAAGCCCCATGTGCCTGTAATTTCACCAGCTCCCTTAGGTACAAAACCGGAACGCAGTAATGCTTACATTACCGCTTGGCGGTAGAAATAGGTAAGGTGGCAGTACTACCCTGGATGAACTCTTTCACATGTAGCTCTACTGCTAGGTACTAATAAGGTTCTGAGCAGATCATTTTGAAGAAAGGTGTTAAACAACATTTTTTTCACCGGTCCACCCTAAAATTCATTTTCGTATGACTTTATTCTAGCATTATTAGGGAATGACGTTTTAAGTATAAGCCAATTCGATCTTTCATTACATTTTTCTGTTGAATTCGTAAGTAAGCTCTTAGGGTCGTATTCTAGAACTCTACTCAATGCTCAAGTCAGGATTTGTGTATGGTTTAAAGCACTCGAAATCATACTTAAGTCCCTGTCATTAGAGTCGTATTTCCATTACTTGTGTTTCCAGTGCAATCCTGACTTGAGCATTGAGTAGAGTTCTAGAATACGACCCTAAGAACCAAAGGATCCGCGATATCTTAGAGCATTGACTGTACATTGAAATGTATTAAATATAATTACATACTTCAAGCCCAAGCAAGTACGTCCTTAGTTTTTTATGAAAAACGCAACCGGGATTCTTCAAAGTATTTTTCTAGATACGCTATGGTCATATAAAATATATAGCGCTAAATTTGAATGCTATAATTTTATTATAATGTATATATACACTGAGCGTGTATGTGATCATAGGAATAATATTATCTGGGTCTGAATCACTTCACATATTATGTACACACGCCAGCACATCAAGCTACACATTGACGTATCTTGTTCCGTTGCACTGGAAGCGATTTTCGAACAAAAATGTGTAGTCTGATGTGCCGTTGTCCGTACATTTTGATGTACTCGGGGCCTTAGAAGGTTAACCCGCCGCTTGGAACACCGCACCGTCTTGAGACACGGTGTTCCAAGCGATTATGGTAATGTTTTTATAATTTAATAATTTATATATATTTTTTTTAAAACGGTGGATGAAAACTGCTACGCGTTTGAGACACCATATGCCTCTAGGACGCGTTAAACATCCTGGTGGGAATCATCTACTGTAATTTGATATGTGATTTCAGTACAACAAACCTATATAAACACGAGAAGCGTTGCCGCGCGGTGGACGCGGTGGTAGTGTTAAAGGCGCGCGCGCGCAGCCTCGGCACGAAGGGTCGCGGTCGACCCTTTCTGCCTGATCCGGTTGAGATGAAAGCCAGGGCTAAGTGAGTATTATATAAATAAGGTATATTCTTTAACTTGTATTTTTATCATCATACATCCATGTATGTGCTGATGAAATTACAGGCATATTTATGAGACTTTTCAGTCAAGGTGATGGGCACAGTGCAGTGGCAAAGTTCTGAGCGGCACTGCAACTGTTATGGACAGGCGTGTCGTTTACCACCAGGCGCACGACTTGTTCGTTCCGTCACTTGATATCATGAATAAAAGTCCCACTGCTAAGTGGTCAGCTGAGTGGACTTCACACATTTTCCTAGGGTTGTGCAAATTGCAACAAGACAGGTCTTGGACTAATTAAAGTTATAGGTACAGGGTCAAGAGCACGTCAAGCTTGACACTTAAGATTTAAATCCAACTCTATGCCACTTACGATAAGAACGGTCCAAAGTACAAAGTGTCAAGCTTGACGTACTCTTGACTGTACAAGCTATCATAGGGTTTCCAATGGTGGCACTCCCAATTGAGAAGCGACCGTTCTCCTATGGGGCTGCCAACAGTCTATTAATTGCAAAAATTATAATAATAATAATATATCTGAAAGTGACATTTTATAAAAATGTTAATTTAATCGAGTTCTCGGGTTTTCGCAATTGTTACACATAGGAAATAAACTATTTTTGCGGACTAAAATCGCGTATATTTGTTTTTACAAACAAACCGACATTTCTGGCTCTTTACAGGTCCCATGGTCACGGTTGACTGAGGTGGTGCAGTCATTAACCAGTTATGTCTAATATTAATGCAACCCACCCTATTTTTTCACGAGTTACAAAAGTTTTTACTTATTTTTGGTTTTACAAAGAAATATTCCAATTTACGCTACATTGTTTTACAAAATTATTTTATTGTAACAATATGAATTTTTATTAAGTTAAATTTATTATTAATTAATAATGGAAATTAGAATAAATTAAAACATATTAATTAGTACTGCATATATAATATCGAAGCTTTAATGGTTTGATCTATCGCCTCTCAAACAGAGAGTCATGGGTTCGAATCCGGACTGGTATCTCTGATGGTGTTGTGTGTTTAACGATGTAAATAATAAATATTTTTTCCAAATATGGTGGAACATACAAAAACAAATACGGAAATTTAAAAATACCATTGTGAGAGTTACGAGTAAGAAGTACCTTTGAGCTACACAAAACGTTTTTTGTAATGGAACAGTATGGGGAAATTCGAAACCATAGAAGATACAAGGAAACTGTCTTAGAAACCATTAAGTCGTTTTTTGTGAAAAGAATTTTGGCATAGTAAATTTTTTGGTCAAACGTCTATCCATAAAAATGAACAAAATTGATCAAAATTTTTTTAAGTTCGTTAGTAGTAGTTTAGTTATTTTCATGAAGGGATTTTATTGTATGGAACGAAAAAATCGGGTTTTCATGTAAAATTAATAAAATTTACTAATTTTCTTTTAATGCTAATAGACTCAGTTTCTTATAAGTATGACTTCATTGTATGGAAAGAAAAAACTCGGGACAGCATAAGTAGGTCAAATTTAATAAAGTTTTTACACAGAGCGTTGATTAGTCACCGACCAGCATGCGATTCAGAACTCTTCGGTATTTTAACCGAATCGTTGGATTGGATATAGTTCTCGAATCAAAGGGCTAACTATTCAGAACATACGCGATAAACGTTCGAATCTGGGAGTCTACTCTCGATCTCCGTCCGACATGCGTCCGAAACAATTACTGCCAAATAAGCAATACTTGACCAAATGAATAGATCCGTGATGCGAATGAAGCTTCATACTGGATACTTGTCTTTTAATTTTGTCGAATATTACTTATTTGACAGTAATTGTTTCGGACAGATGTCGGACGGAGATCGAGAGTAGCCCCCGGATTCGGATACGATATTGTTATCCAATAGCGTTTACGGAGTTAGTCGGTGAAATAAGAATACAAAAATGAAAATTCTTGCATTCAAATAAATTAATAAATTTGAACAAAATCCAGACTTTATTGAAAATAATAAGAGATTTCCATATTACATTCTTGCTTTGTAAACAATAAGACTTGGTAACTTTCATTCGATAACTGTGTTCTGAATAGCGTTTGTAGCATTTGCTGATCGAGAAGTTCGAGTAATCGTACGGGTGTGACGTCATTTCGGTTCGGTTTCGAATACGACAGTTTGACGTTCAATTCGGGTGTTGTGAATAAAAATGAAAAGAAATCGTACGATATGAAATCGAAGCGGTCGACAACTGAACTGAGTTATCGTAAGGTTAATCGACCTGCTGGTCATGCTGGCCCTGCTGCAGATTTGCCGCGAAGCACCAGTTCTCGTGCAACCTTTGCGCGGCGCGGTTCAGCTCGAAGACGGCGCTGGACTCGCACCACCACCTGCACACGGGGGCGCGACCCTACGCCTGCATGCACTGCCGCGCCAAGTACACCTCCAAGTCTGCCCTCTCCGTGAGTACCGCACGGCCGGGTGGCGTGGCCAATAGGCTTAAGATGTTTATTTTCTCACCACAATATAGGTGGTACATTGAGCTTAATATCAAGAACAATACATAAAAACAATATTTGTACTGTGGGAGACTGGTCCCTAAACTAGACGTAAGGTCTGTATTTCAGATCACCAGGGCTCCACCCCTTGGAAAATACACTCCCAAACACATAAATCGAGCCAACTTGCCTTTTTTATTTTTCTATTAACATTGAAGAGTTTTTCCCGGTTTCGCTAATTCAAATTTTCAACAAAACCTTTTGAAAATGACGTTTAGTACACTAGTTTCAAACTTCAATAAGTTATTGATCAATCAAACATTATTTAATCCAAGGACATTTAGTACTGACGATGCAAAGTGGCTCGAATTATCTGAGTATATAATTGCAACTTGGAATGATATACTCGTACATTGACAATTGCGATAATTCGTTGTGTATAAGTGTGTAAGTGTGTTTTTAAGTGTGCGTGTAAATGTGTATATGTATATGCATGTAATTAGGTGAGGGGATGTGAGGTGCGAGCATGAGGGAATTGTAATAAGAGTATAGTCCGTTTGTTTAGGTACTTAACTAAATGTAAACAATCTTGATACATCTTTTTATTGAAACATATGTTTTACAAATCAGGAGATATAAAAATAGGTATGCAATTTCGTATGAAGCTAAGTATTTGTATTTTGTATTTGAAGGTAAGTAAGAATCATTTTATAAATGTATATTTCATTAAATAGACATCTCGAGATTGTTTACATTTAGTTAAGTACCTAAAGAAATGGACTATAGAAGCGTGAATATGGATTTTCCTTGTTTTCAATACCATTTCTTGACCACCATTCTCTTATTTGGTTCTTAATTCGGGACTTAATCACGTATAAAACATATTTTAATTACCTCGACGTTTCGGACGTATTGCAACGTCTATGGTCCACCATTCTATTGTCGCTTTACTCCATCTGTTATCTTATCACACCTCGCAATATCTACCCAGATTCGTTATAAGAAAAATACGTTACATACATTATTGTTATCAAATAGTTACGTAATAATAAAGTTCCTGACAACTGAGTCAAGAGTCGGTGTCACAACATCAGCATCACTGTGTTTCGGTTTTGAAGGGTAAGGGTGCTGGTGAAATTACAGGCACATGGGACTTGTCAACTTACGTCTCGGGGTGACGGGCGCGTGTCAGTGCTCCTCAGATCTTTGCAATTTAAAGCTCTGAGTGGCACTGTAATTGTCATGGACAGGCGTGTAGCTTACTATCAGGTGCACGACTTGTTCGTCCCGTCACTTGATGTTATAAACAAAAAAAAAAACTTGAGACCAGAGAACAAAAAAGTAAAGAGAACGGACACTCCGCCCCTCCCTAGCTTTAGCACTTTGTTATTGTAATCTTTTACATGTACATAGGTTCTGCTAATAATAGTTTTAACGTGTGGTTCACTGTAGGATGTAATTGAAATGTTAACCCCACAGCGCCACCTATCGAAACATCGCGACGTCCAATTCATCTGTGACCATTGCCAGCGCTCGTTCAAGCTCAAGGCCGCGCTCGCCTCTCACATGGACACGCATAACCGTAAGTTGCCAGGTTTTAATTGATTTTGTCAAAGGTTTATTTTATTTCGTCAAAGGCTTATTTCGTCAGCAGTGGTCAAATAGGTGCACAGCACTGGTACCGCTCACCCATTATTTATTTATTTAAAGAGCATTGTAGAGACATCAGCTTAAAAAGGTTACAAATAGTAAGTTGTTAAACTCAAAACGTAATAGCTGAAATTAAAAATTCATTCGTATAAAAACCGTAACTAGAAAAAAACCGCCATTTTTTTCGAATTTGCTCACTAATTTTTGCCGTTCCGTTAGATTTTTTACCGTAACGTCAATTTTTGAGGATTACCAAATTAATTCCATTTTCGACTAGCACGGAAAGTAAACAGCATTTTTATTAATATACCGCCATGAGTGTATGAGTGACGTGAATGATTTATATTATTGGAAAACTCGTATAAAGTTAATTGTTATACTTTTATATTTTCTTAAACCATCATAAAAGTGGTGTTGTAAACACATGGATGAAATTAAATTATTATTATTATTATTAAAATTTTAAAAATACAATTATTTTTTCTGTATAACAATGTGTGTATGGCTTTATACTGTGAATAGACAGCCATGAGGTTTTACGATTATAACATTTACTTTATTATTTATCCAGCGTCTTCTCGAATATCTTTCCACCTCTCCTATCTATTTAGTAACCGCAAGAGTTACAAATAAAACTAGTGACGACAATTAAATCTTGGCGGTGCCTATAGGTATTTAATTCACTGAAGCAGTAGGGCGCATTTATTCGAAACGAATTTCATCGTGCCCACCCCGCGTTGCCGCCACGCAGCGACCGCGTGCCTCTAACTGTCATGGCAAAATACGCTCTATTTCTTAGCTTTTACGTTTTAACTTAAATGAGGGTCCCGGGCACGCGGCCGAGACTGGATTGAATTTGGTCTACGCGGCGACCGGTAGTATTATTCAGAGGAATTTAAATGTTGTTGCCTAGTAAACAGAATTCAGATTTGCCACGAAGGCGTGGTAACTGGGCGGTCGCCGCGCGGCGGCTGCGCGAAAACTTTCGCTTCGTGTAACTGGGCGCGTAAGGGTGTGTTGCGTTTTTTGAGTAGCGTAGTTTACATTCGACTGAAATTCGGTTGGGGCGTCTGACGTACGTATTTTATTCGGATGCTTTTATGCGTTTGTACGGGTATCCCAATACCAAAGTGACCACTTCAGAGTGACGGGCGCAGTGGGAGTGCCCCTCCGATGTTTGCATTTTAAAGCTCTGAGTGGCACTGCAACTGTTATGGACAGGCGTGTCGCCTTCCAACAGGTGCACGACTTCTTCGTCCCGTCACTTGGTATCATAAATAAATATAAATAAAAAAAAAATATTTCAGCGACCCGCAAATGGGGGTGCGAGGTTTGCGGGCGGCGGTACGCGCAGAAGATGGCTTTGCAGTTGCACGAGGACAGGGTGCATCGAGGGCTGCCACCACCATGCGCCTGCCAAATTTGTCCCAAGAGGTGAGTCTGAGTTTTCTTATTTTTCACAATTTTGCGCTTCGCACCATAGAATATATATAATTGTTGCTGGTTTATTACACCGGTAATAAACCAGCGAACTTTCATACGAACAATCACTTACGTACGTTTCCCATTGCCACTAATGGCGGCGCTTATACATATCAACATGTTAATGCAATTCATTGTTTAATCTTGCAAGATTTTTTTACCATTTAATCTCACCAGAATATTTGTGTATGGTTGCCCCGTTGCAGATATCCACGCATGTCCTTACTCAAGGTGCATATGCTGAAGGAACATGGTATGAATTTGGTCACACGAAAGGTGAGTGTGATATGTCTTAACTATTGGTTCGACCAAAAGTCCGTGCGGTATCAAAGTAATCGTGAACTGGCAACCGGTACTATCTCAATTTTGACAACTTTACAGGACGAAGTTGTTTGCGTCGTTTATATAGCGTTTATTAAATAAAAATAGGTAGTTTTTAAATATTTTTATTGCACATGTTATTAAAAACAATGGAATTTCTTGCAATGCTGCGGAGTATGAAATAGTATAAAATGGTATTAAAAAGTACCGGTTGCCAGTTCACAGTCGATATACGAAAAAAATACTTAATTATGTATTAGAATTCCCCTTTCATAAAAAAATCCTGTTTTACCAATAAAATACAACTGTTGTTTGATGGTCCCTCCGGTATGAAAGTCGTGTCCATTCCAAGAATTTTATAAAGACTGAGATAAGTAAAAATCTGTAGAAATTATGTCCGGCGAATAAGGTGAATGAGGTAACACGTTCCAACTTAACGGCAATCGTTCATGACTTTGTAAAGATGTATATAATAATAATGATAAAAATCTTTATTGAACCGAGAGGCACAAACTTCGGAAAACCTTTACCCAGCAGAGGTGGCTTTACCAGTGGATGATGATGCTGAGTCAGGACAGTTACATATCTTAAAATTACTTGACATTATTTTATGAAGAACGTTATGGTTTGGCATTATCATGATGAAATACAAGATAGTCGTTCTTCTTGTTTTGAATTTCTTATAATGGCTAACAATATGACCATTCTTCCACTTGATGACACATAATTTTCCCAACTCAACTCCTTGACTTAATAATTGTGTCATCTTTGAACTTCGTTAGTAAAATGGCCATTGCGCTGCGGATGCTTTTTCTTATCATGACTTGATTTATCTTTCCTACAAAATCCGCCCACCCAAAGCTAAACCCAAAATTCTTCTGCAGCGCAATTTTCGTGGAATTGATTTGGACTGTTTGCGAAGTGATGCTCGTGAAATTGACTGGAGTAATGTTGTAAATGCTGTATCAATCGATAGCAAAGTGTCTGAGTTTAACAATACATTGATGAACCTTTACGATAAACATGCACCAGTACGGCCAGTTAAAATGAAACACCTTGGCTAGACCAGAATGTTAGGACTGCTATGAATAAAAAGCTCACAGCTAAGGCCAGATTTAAGTACAGTCCTACAGACGAGAATAAGCGCATCTATAATGAGCGTCTTAATCACTGCAATAGGTTGTGTAGGGATGGACAACGCCGACATATTCATAGTTCTTTAGAAACTGATGATCCGGCTAAAGTCTGGATGTTTCTTAGGTCGCTGGGAGTTGGCAAGTCACGGCAAGATAGTTTCCCAAAAAATTTAAACCTTGATGCTATTAATCATCATTTCTCTAATTCGGTTGCCTTCGACGGGCCTACTAAAACATCTACCTTAAATTATCTTTCCTCGCTTCCAACTGCCGACCATCCTCCATTTTCTTTAAAAGAGTTTACTGATTGTGATGTTCAGAAGGGCATAGAATCTATTTGTCCAATGTTGTTGGCAGTGACCATATTGGTCGTAAAATGTTTTTATTCATACTTGATGAGATTTTACCTGTGATCCGGTATATTCTTAATTTTTCTATCAGCAGCGGGGAATTTCCTTCCCACACACACGACACAGTGTTCTGTGACTGCTCTTGTTAGGATCACTGATAACATTAGGTATATTCATATTCATATTCATTTATTTGCAAGTCACATGGTTTTTACAAGTGGTGTTAAACTAGTTATATGTACAACATGTAACACCCCGGGGGGGCATCGCAAATTTTTGAGGGTACAGGTATAGTATGCCGCAACAGCAACTCACTGTAATGTCATTGCTTGATTTCAGCAATGCTTTCAACAACGTTGATTTTGACATTTTGATTGCACTTTTACGCATTACTCTTAACATATTTCCAACGGTAATCTCTTGGTGTCATAGTTACCTACATGGGCGTCGGCAATGTGTTCGCATTGATGAGAGGTTCTTTTCTTGGTGTGACATGAGTGCTGGCGTTCCACAGGGCGGCGTTTTATCTCCTCTTCTCTTCTCGATCCTCATAATTCAATTTCCCCCAGTCTCACCTCATCCTACCACCTGTATGCAGATGATTTACAAATTTACACTCACCGGCGCAATTTACACTCACTTGAAAACCTGCACAATGCCATTGAGGAAATCAATAATGTTCTCCGTCATATTTCGACGTGGAGTAAACAATATGGTCTTAAACTAAACGCAACGAAAACGCAAATGATTGTTATTGGCAGCTCTAGAATGGTATCCAAGATAGATTGGTTTCGCTTGCCGCAGGTTATTATAGACGACACCTACATTAAGATTAGTGACAATGTAAAAATCTGGGTATACTCATTGATAGGCAGCAATCTTGGGCACCTCAATTAGTTGAGACCAGCCGAAAATTGTTTGCCCAAATTCTTCTTCTTCCAATTCTTGATTATGCTGATGCCTGCTATCTGGATTTAACCGAAGAACAGCTCAACAAGCTCGAACGTCTACAAAACTTTTGCATCCGTTTCATTTATGGTCTGAGGAAATTTGATCATGTTTCCATTTATCGCAAGGAGCTGAAGTGGTTACCCATTAGACTTCGCCGGAATGCTCATGTTCTTAATATTCTTTATGGCATCTTATTCATTCCTCACACACCACCTTATCTTAAGGAGCGATTTGAATTCGCCCATCAATCCAACCCCTGACTTCTGCGCTCATCTTCAACTCTCCAACGTAAGACGCCATTGCATACCTCCCAGTATTACGACAAGCCCTTTACTGTTCAGGCTATTCGTTTGTGGAACGCTTTACCTTTGTTTATTCAACAAGCGAAATCATTGAATATATCCAAAAATATGGTAAAAGAACACTACCTAACTTTAGTGTGACTTGAACTGCTTAGGTATTTTATGTTTTGAATTTATGTTTTAGAAATGTTATGTTTATAGGTGTAAGAATATATAGTAGTTTACGATATTCATATATGTATATGTATTGGTTTTTTTATTTTTTATTGATTAGTAATTCTTCATACACCGCCGTCTTTTTCCTGTGAATTATATAATTACTTCCATCCAAAGGTTGTCTGGCAGAAATCGCTTAAACCTATATGACCGCCCATTGTACCACCGCTTATTTTTAATTTAATTGTATTGTATTTGTTTCCTTTTTTGGTGTACAATACGATGCACCAGTTTTTGACCTTTTTTCATTAATTATAAACTTAAAATATATTGTTTTCTCAATGGCCGCCACTAGGCTTGAGCCAGTGTCAGTTTCGATTATTTCCCGCGTATTCTTAAAGAGCGCGCTAAAGTATTATTTTTGAAAAGACTTTAGACGGTATAATATTTAAAAGAAAAAGGTTATTCTTTGTTTAAAGTTAGCCACATAGTGGCAAAAACGGCACGAACTTGTTGGCCAACTCTCAACTCTAAATATCTTGGATGATACCATTTTATAACTACCTGTCCTACCTACTTGATCGATTAGGCTTTGTTAGAAATATCTTGAACTCCTCCGATTATTATTATTTAAAATCCTGTCTACTCGTGGATACCTGGAAGAAATTGCTACCTACGATGTGGTCGCCGTATTTTGTTTCGCCACAGTATTTTGTTATTGCATGAAATATATATACAATATAGAGCTATGGATGCTTGTTAATGAAAAACATTTTTTTTATTATCAGATGTTCTTCAAGCTACTACCAACACTAACGAAAACAAAATTAGATCAAGCAAAAATAGTATTCAAGTCCGATCATCGGCAAACTGCAATGGCAATTACCCCAGATCAAGTTACATGGGATATCAAACAGGAACCTGCTTACGACGTTGACGCACCATTTCTCAACACACAAGACACATACGACAGCATTCAGGAATCGGCTCACGATGTAGAATTGTCCCACGACACGCAAAATTACGATTTCCAACAAGATCAATGTGTTGAAATTCGAGTACAAAATGATACTGACTCAAACGAGGTAGACATCGCAGAAGTTCTTCAATATATACAACAACTTCAAGAACAAGGTGTAGATAATAAAAATGTTAAAGTTATTTACGTACAAAACGGACAAATTATTGGCATAACAGATGAAAATAGCCAACAAGAAGGTGTCGGCAACGTAGACGAAAGTAAAGGACAAGAAAACGACTATACAGGCGAATATAACGAACAAGAAAAAAATAGCCATAAAGGTAGTAATAGTACAGAATATGAAAATGTTATTGTAGAACAATTAATAAGTGGAAATGATAATGCAGTAGATCGGTCGAACGTTTTAAGAGAACCAATGCCTGTAGTTAAAAGTATCATGAATGTGGAGGACTGTGAGGAAAGTGATAATCGTTCAAATATGAAGAACGCTTTGAGACAGGATCTCAAAAGAACTAAACGTAAATTATAATTTACATAGTCTTATTGTTTAAACGTGTAATTTGTTAAAATATTTACAAGAATTGATGATATAAATAATAAAAACTATAAGTGCAATAGTAAAGTGCAAGCAGGTAATTTAAAAGCGGGGAAGAAGAAAAACAATGGAAAGACCTTAAGCCTCGATTACTATCAGACCCGCTGTCACACTATCATAATGTTAAACACTATGAAATCTTGATAATAATTGGTTGTAATTTCTAATTTAAAAAGATGTAACAAAGTCTGGACTGTTAATATAATTTAAACTTTTACCCTGTTGGCATATCGTTAAGTTCAATAATATTATTGCAAGTTACGTCGTTTTGATGTATTGAATATTAATTCAACGTGCTGCCATCTAACGACAATAGCTGAAAGACGACGAACGATTAACGCCTATTAACGTCCTCTAAATAAAGACGACCATATAGCAGCGGTATAAGGTTTACTTTCGTTTCTAATATCAAAGAATCTATTACGATAAACAGGCAATGGGAAATTTATTAAAATAATTTATCTCGCCTCATCCGAAGAACAGAGTCCGATGTGATTATATAGCGAAATAGAATAAGTACGTTACGACAATAATTTCGTCATTCAAAGTGAGTGTTTTGAGAATTTATACATGGTATAAATTACAAATAAATGGACGACGGGTCTAATACAAAAACCACGAAAAAAATATCCCAAGTCAACCTATTTAAACGTAGTGACATGTAAAGGAATATGAAAAAGCTAAAACGTTTAATTTAAATTGTAATGTCATCGCAGTACTGTCTATTTATTTTGCTTGCTTCGCTGTCAGTCGAACAAACGAAGACTAAAGCGTGAATGACGCTATGTATACGATTTTAACGCCCTATAAGTTCGGACACTTTTTAGCGCGGACCCGACGTCCATATAATTGTAAGTCAATGCATGGTATATCTTATTTCGCTTCGGAAATATAAAATCGAACAACGCTCGATCTGACATCCACAGCGAAAATCGGACGAAATGTACTATGTCCTGAGAACAAGCAGTCTTGCACATAGATCTTTGTTCTACGCATGAGTCGATTTTTATAAAATTAAGACCTCAAAAGTTCGTGGAATTATAAATAGATGTAATGCCAAGTTTTATTGAAATCGGTTACCAGAAAGTGCGCGAAACCGGATTCATCCCCTAGTTGCCACCGTTAGAGGTGACATATTTTCTTAAGTTCCCATTTAGGGACCCTCTCACCCTCTTTCCAACAAAAAAAGAATCATTGATATCGGTTCACAAGTGCCGGAGTATAATCGCGTAACGTACATACAAAAAAAAACCAGTCTAATGGAGAACCTCCTCCTTTGTTTTGAAGTCGGTTAATAAAATAAAATAAGACTTAAAGATGATAATGAAACATCACCATGGATAATATTACAGGTGCGACTATAATTTTTGCACTCCAATGTAGCAAAATAAGGCATTTTTCCTTTTCATATTCGACACTTTGTGCGAGGTAATTGAAACGACCATACATATAAGCGAAAATGGCGGACTGAGTCCATGTTTGCGGAACTCCGCGTACTGTTGGCACACGTACCACCCCACTAAGCACTTCTATTGTATTTATTGTTTTATGTTTAAGATCATCAGCACCGTTACAAATTGTAACAATAATTGCGTAACTTACAATTAATTACTTTATAACTTAATGCAGACTATGAAATTCCCAAAGGAACTTTAAATAACTTTTTTACGTCAATATTGTAAATAATAGAGACTCCAGCTTAGTATAATTAAGAGCGATTACACACGGCGATTTTTGACAACGATAGAAACACTCGTGAAATGTGCGATTGTATTGTGCAAACGCGCGACTGAGTCGTGCAGTCGCAGTCGTGCATAAGTTGAATCATTAAAAACGTGTATCGCGGTAGTATCGCTACTATAGGGAGTCACGCAAACTTATTAACGCGGATTCGTCTTGATGCATTTTAGTAGCAGTAGAGCTCCTCCTCCAAAGAGTTCGTCCAGGGAAGTACGGCCACTATTTCTGCCGCCAAACAGTAATGTGACCATTATCTGCGTTCCGGTTTTGAAGGGTAAAGGTGCTGGTGAAATTACAGGCACATGAGACTTGTTAATTATGTCTGAGGGTGACAGGCGCAGTGGCAGTGCTTCCCAGATCTTTGCGATTTAAAGCTATAAATGGTACTGCAACTGTTATGAACAGGCGCGTAGCTACCACCAGGCTCACGACTTGTTCGTCCCGTTACATTATAAAAGAAATCCGATCGTGTTTAATCATACTTTTCCCATTAAGCCGATTCGCCGTTAACGCCGCCGATTCTAAACCAGGATCGGACGCAATCGGAAATTCGCAGGAAGCCGCATTCGTTGCCGACCTACGCAGACTGCCGCGTTCGTACGAACCGATGCGAAACGCACGTCTTTTTCGCTTTTACGTTTTTAGCTATTTCTGACCGGCTTAATGAGATTCGCTTACTGAGATTTCCGTTAATAAGTGTGGTGACTCCCTAAGTTGCATGTGGGTATAAAAGTGATTTTAAAATATAACGTGTAACCGCTCTAAAGCAGTAAACGAAATAAACAAATTATTATAAAACCTGTTGGTGACGTAAAAATTGTTAAGTCGTGGCGTCTACGGCCCTGACAAACCAGTTTGGAGCCGCGTATGGGTTCATATTCAAAATATCTTTGCTATAGATAAGAATATTCACAATAAACATTTTTCAGTATAATCGAGATACTTTTTTTCCGCACCACCTTGGTAGAGAATTCCCTGTAATTAAATCTGTCTGGCACGGTTTGCTAGAAGACGTCGCCGGTTCGAATCCGGCCGGTCCGCGTGTATGGCTTCCGTACAATACGTCCCCCAAGGAAAGACAGAGTTCGGTACGCTTTTCTAAAAGTAAACAACTGAAATACCGCACACGGTATGTCCCCTCGAAGTCCCCCTTTCCAGCTAGCACGTAAGTTTAAGCGACTAAAATACCGTATTTAGTACGTGCATTAGGGGACGAATTGTATTTAGTACGTGCATTAGGGGACGAATTAGGTACGGGTTTTCGTAAGAAACACTCGTAAAAATCGTCTCGGTTGTCGTAAGAAACACTCGTAAAAAGCGTCTCTGATTCGTCACGGCTCGAGTAACGCTAACGTTTTCATGAGAAACGCTTTCTAACGAGCGTTTCTCACGAAAAGCCGTGCCTAATTCGTCCCCTAATGGACGTACTAAATATGGGTTTTTAATGGCTTAAATTTATACGGTAGATGGAAAGCGTATATAATTTGTCGCTTCGAGGGGTCATACTGGGTACGGTATTTCGGTTGTTTAGACCCTTAGAAAAGCGTACCGAACTCGTCTCTCCTTGGGGGACGTACTGTATACGGAAAGCTATGTACGCGGCCGGATCGAAGGATTTTTTTCTAAATGTTCGATCTTTGTATTAATAATTATAACAAGTGGAATAATTTCCCAAAAAATAATTGAATATCATCCTGACATTGAATAAAACACTTAAGGACGTAAATATTTTAACAATCGTGAAAACCTGAAACATGCTCCCTGAATTTTTTTTCGAAATCGCTTACGCCCTTTCTACAAAACACCGAAGTTACTTAGTTTCAGTTTTGTTGTTAAGCAAAATCAGCGTAATTGACTTTATCAAAGAAAAAAACTGCCAATATCTGGAAAGTTACTAAAATGCCAAATGCGTTAGTATGCTAACAGATTGACTGCATGTTTGCTGTGAATGGGTGAAGTAGTATCGATTTCTTGCATTAACTGAATGCAGTCGATCTCGACTTTATGCAGTGCTGCGTGAAGTCATTATCCGAGACTTAACTGCATGAAGTTGATAACAACTTCACGCATTAATGCTGTTAATGCGTGAAATCGTTATCAACTTCATGCAGTGGAGGACTCGGCTGCATAAAGTTGATTACAACTTCACGCATTAGCTACAAACATACACTCAATCTGTTAGCAGCCATAGCAGTTATGACAAAGAGAGCAGAACACATCTTTATATTTATTTTAAAACAATGTTTTGTGTAAATAAAACGAAAAAAAATAATACGAAAAAGTGTTTTATTACGCACTTATTATTTCAACCAAATGTTTACTCATCTATAGCATAATGCATACACAATCGTTAGAAGACACCACAAATTTTTATAATGTTCGTTACTTACTAGGAAAATACAAAAATATTAAGCGGTTTTTTTTTGGTAAACACCTAACGGTATACCTTATGTAAATATGCGAAATATACACTTATAAAATGCACCATTTATAAATACGCTGTTCTTTTATTTTCCCTCGGTCGACTGTTAACACTCTAAGACCGTGTGGATTGCCTCAATGTTTCTATTAGATGTAGATTTTAGAACTTCTTAAGAAGTAGTAAGCTTTGGGTTGTAATTATCACTCCCGCATTTAAACACACCGCGTCTACCATGTGAAACACAAGAGGTTTTTTTTTGGGATAGACACGACGCGATATGGTGCAGCCACGTGTGGTACGATCCTAGTCGTCTATTTCGAAAGTCATCCTGGCTTTCAGAGTTCAATTTGCTGCAATTTCTGAAGTAACTTCAGGCTGACTTTCAAATTAGATCCTTAGGGGGCTATCCTTTAGGAGAAAGAACAATAGTGGTACTAAGGTGGTTTTACACTGACCTGCTTCTACTTCTGGATACAGAGAGGTTGTTTCGTAACTTTTGCAGGTAATGAGCTCAAATTCTATTCTAAGATTCAATTGCGCAGCCGTCATTCTATCTCTTTCTTTCATATCATGTTTGGAATATGTCAGAAAGAGATAAAGTCGAGGCGTATATTTTCCGAAGCCAAAAGAATAATAGTTCACTGTAAATCAAATTTAATTCCGTTATTTAAGTAGGTACATGGCCAAGAACACGTCAAGCTTCGGCACTTACAGTTGAAATTCGACTCTATGCCGTTTACGAAAGGTAACGGTCCAAAGTCCAATGCGTCAAGGTTGACGTGTTTTTTTTGAAATTTACATCTTGTAGTGACATCGAGGAGGGTTTCGAAAGTGAAGGGTGCATGTTACAGCTAGAAAGCGGCTCAACTAATCTTGACAACAATTTAACCATCCAAAAACTAATATTAACCATCTCTCAGCGAATACTGATAATTTATCTTAACAATGGTCCAAAAATATCTAATAGCTTTCCTAAACGATCAAGTAGAAAAATACTCTCACAGAAATCTAGCTTGTTTTTTAATTTTCTCACTTGTATTTTTTTGTGTTGAACGGCGCCAAAGGTAAATCGTAGGTCTAAGAGTGTTAATCTAAACTACTATGACAATCTCAAAGTTTCGATTTTATTTGTTGCGCAGTGTTCATGGAAATTTTATTCTTATAACAATTAAGACTACATTGAAAGAGCACTTGGGCATTCCTGATGCTCAATATACTATCAGAGTCGACGCTATCCTTAAGGGTTCTTTTTGCATGCAGGCAACTGCGGTCCGCAGCGGCCATTTACAGCTAGGGTTAGTTCATATTTTTCTTATAAACAAAGGGTTTTCAAAAAAAAGTGTCAATCAAATGGGATCTCGAGTTACAATCTCCACTTGCAAACTAAACTATTGAGGAACTAGGAAAATTTCAACTTTGTTGATAGTGTACAGACGGCAACATACCAAGCTACATATTGACGGATCTTGTTCCGTTGCACTGGGAGGCGATATTCGACAAATGTGTGCAGTTTGATGTGCTGTTGACTGTACATTGCAAATTGATTATTATCTCATTAGCTACCTCTCATAGCGTTTGTTTTTTTTTTTTCATGACTTCAAGCCCTTCAGTCGTATTATAAGTATATTATTCTATTTTAGCTTTAAAATGGTAAAAATGATAGCAATTACCATCACGTCATAAAGAATAGTAGACCAAAATCATTTATGTATCTTTTTTGAAAGAAAATATAACAGAAATTCAATAAAATGCTATCTATAAAAAAATACGGGAACATAATTATGAAAATAATAATAATGATAGTGTCAGATAACTACACCAATTAGCTGGTCCCAAATTTGGAAATTCTTTGCACTCTGAGTATCAGAAAGTAACTCCGGGGTATTGCTAGTGTTGGGTCATGAAAAAATGTCCAATTTGAAAAAATAAATATTTTTCTCCACATTTGACAATAACACCTGTCAAAAGTCAAAGATACTATAAGGTCTACTAAGAGAATTTGTGAAAATAAGCCACCCAGGGTTTAGAAAATGACATTTAGCCATGTTTATACAATTTTATTTTATAATTCATGCTAAATAAAACTGATAGATACTAAACGTAAAACATAATATGAGTCTTCGAATTATATTTCTCCAATTTTCTTTTTTCAAGATTTGAAATTTTTCAAAATTACCCAATACTAGGTATGACCCAGAAAAATCAGACCAGCAACAATTTAGAACAGTTCGTTTCTAATTCCCATCGGGATTTCCTCATCTAGCGCCCAGTGTTAAACGCTGAGCTACCAAGGTCTTGAAAAACTTGTAATTTTACTTGAAAAAAACATGATAAAGAAGACATATAACATGGCGACAGAAAAACACTAGGTACCTACGAAATATTGTACACGTTTTGTACGAGTTTTATTTTAATATTAAGAACTTCCCGAAAACACTACGCAACTTCTTAACGCATTATTATCCTATGATAACATTACGATTACATAACATGTGAACTGCAGCGTTTGCCTTATCTTATATCACGTACACTGAATATGTTCGGTTACAAAAGACGTATTAGTTATACAGGTTTGTTCCGGTGACTTTGAATTTCGCGAAGTCTCAAGTTCAGCTTAGTTTTGTTCATTCTCAGGTTAGTGTTCAGTGCCTAATCATCGTGGTAATTTTTATTATTTAAATATTCGAGTATAGGCCATAAAAAGGTTAACGTTTCAGGGGAGAGGTTTAAAGATTCTATAAACAAAGTTAGTCGATAAATTTTTATGCATAATATGGTTCATGAAGTTCGTATTGTTTTTATGATTTTCATGTGATAAAAGCACTTTTGATGTATGATCACATGTATACGAAGGCTACGTAATATTATTTAATATTTATCGATAATATACTCGAATATTAAAATTTAAATAATGTAAATTGCCTCGAAAATTAGGTAGTGGACACTAATCTGAGAATGGGCCTTTTATTTTCAGTACGTCAAGTGACTATGGGACGTGGAACAGAAATTACAAGTTCGATGTGAGAATAACATGCTAGACTAACAAATGTAGCATATAACCCTTATAGTTATTGTTAATTCGAGTCTTTCCTAGTTTACCTCCTGCCTACTAGGCACACTATTGTGGAGGATTTTTATAGGTCGACAAAGAAGAAGAGTAAAACCGTAGCATAATAAGACAAATATCGTCGCCTTACTTTCTCAAACTCGTATCTTAAAGCACAAAGTTAGTGAAGTACAAAAAATGGATTGTATATACAAATTTTGCAGGCTAATTTCACATCACATTTCCTTTATATTCACATACTGGGTTTTGCCTATTCTTAAAGTCTTGTCTTTTGTTCTCTGCCCTTGATAAGAAATTCAAAATGTATAGAAACTTTTGCCATCTCCTAAATAATCACTCTTTATTAAGATACGAGTTTGAGAATGTAAGGCATCGATATGGTAACTCTATACAAACGCAGCAGCGTGGCCTTGTATGTGTGCGTGCCCGCAGCGTATAAGGACGCACAAATTCGCATAATCGTCTCGCGCATCGCATACGTTGCTCTGAACCCAAAGTAAGTACCCAAAGCAGTTGTGTTGTAGATATCGGAACCAACAGCGGTGCCACAAATACCCAGACCCGAGACAATAAGGAAAAGTTAGTTTTCGTGGTCATGTCGTCAATTATGAAAGGTGATTATTGCATCCGTGGTCGAGTTTCACACCGGTTTTCATGGTGTCGCAAATTATGAGGGTCCAGTTTCAATCCCCGGCCGAATCAATGTAAAAAACTAACTTTTCAATATTGTCTCGGGTCTGGGTGTTTGTGGTATCGCCTAAAGACCCCCATAACAACGTTGACCCCCTGAGACTTCAACACAGACTCTGACTTGACTACCGGCAACGACTGTGACTTGCTCAGGCCATGAATCACGGCTACCTGATAGGTTGACTTTTACATAGCATACCTATAATTTATAATGTATGTTTAGTCGAACATTCCGGCTCCGTCGTGGTAGTGAGTGTGATTCGCATAGCAACGTTTAAAATAAAGACATCAGAAAAATGTGTGAAGTATCTTTTGCGTTTTAGATAAAGTTACAAGGATCCGTTAAACCGCTGTTGTTCCCGATTTCCCTAACACAAGTGCTTTAGTTAGTTACTTTAGGATCAGAGCAATGTATGTGACGTAGTCTAATATCCAAATGTGTGTGTCCGTACAAATCATTCTGCTTTTTTGTAAGGAGTGGCCATAACTGTTTTATTATTATACTATGGTAAAACCCGTCTTTGTTCGTTAAAGTTTTGCTCACTACGTCCATCAATATTAACACGGGCACCAGATTTGTACTGTTGTTATTACACGTAGGACAAAATGTAGGCAGGAGTACAAAAGGTGTTACAAATACGTCTTTGAATAATCCAAATATTACAATAGACAATTCGTCTTACTCTAAACAAATCCGAAACTCTAATAGCAATCTAAATTTATTAGTATTGTAAAAATAAAAACTTCATTATATAACATCAAACGAGCGCCTTACGTTGAATTTGTATTATATTATTTAAATTACAGACGTGTATATGCTAGTGGCAGTAAACGACGCTCTGATATTACTGTATGCGACGGCTGATCATGCGTTACAAGTATTCGAATATGTTAAAATCGGACGAAAGATATTAAAAATTTATAAATAACCACAGTACAGGCTTCAAATAATAGTGTATCACATAAATGAACGATCGTCTTACGATAACCATAGATAACTTTGAAGCTCATGCAAATTCTTACAACGAGTACAATATAAATGAAGTACCATGCAGTTAAGGTAAAATATATGGGTAAATGTTCCACTAATTATTACATTTTAATAGAAACAATAAATGAATAATAAAACCATCCTAGTCCTAACCTTCCTCTTAGTAACGCTCTCAGTATGCCTCTGTCGTCCTCCACGACTGACGGTGTGTTGTGGTGACAAACATTGTGAATGTACGAAGTATTCGACGTGTTTCAACTAAAACAACCCAAATCTCAAAATAAACGAGAGGAATAGTCGAAAATCATAATTAAAAACTAAAAAAAATCACTAAATCAGGCGCAAAAAAACAAAATGAAAATCATTTCCCCAGTGCATATTCGCGTTTCGACTAGTTTCCTCACAAAATAAAAAGCAAATTGTACAGCTGAAATCATTAGGAACATACAACTGACATTTCTGAGCAACTTCTTGAAAAAATCGTTCAAGAAATTCAAAATTCTATACTAACATACTTATCACAGGTTAAGGGGACAAGAGAAAGTATTAGTGTTCTCTTAATACAGTACGATGCAGTAAATACATAACTAAGACAACTTAAAATGTACGGACGCCCGCCGCTACGCGTCGAGACGGCGAAAACCAAATCGTTCAAATTATATAATTAGTATAAATTCTAAGCCCAGTGCCCCGCGGGGCGGTTGAGATCGATAACTTATGTATAACATAACATTATGTCGACTGGCGGTGCTCTAGCGCTGAAGCCGGAACGAAGAGCACATAAGGCGATATCCCCACTAGGGCGGACGCACATCGGCGCGCCGCCGCCCGCGCTGCCCCGACCTCCCAATAAGAACTGCGTGTCACAAAAATATACGTTCGACGAGGACGCGCGCGACGGCGGGCATCGCCCGGCACTTCATCACGAGGGCTCGAGCCGGCGGC
This sequence comes from Hyposmocoma kahamanoa, assembly GCF_003589595.1. Taxonomy (NCBI): domain Eukaryota; kingdom Metazoa; phylum Arthropoda; class Insecta; order Lepidoptera; family Cosmopterigidae; genus Hyposmocoma; species Hyposmocoma kahamanoa. The sequence goes on from NW_020654466.1 coordinate 4,501,482, forward strand.
GGCTCATGCTGCTGGTCACACGGATCAGCCGAGAACACTGTCGGTGCGAGTGGGTTCGTGTAATTGACGCTTCGGAAAGTCCGTCAGGGGTGTTGCACAGCACTATGGCCGAGAGGGCCGGCCGCCAGTCGCTATCACATGAGGCGCGCGGCCCGCGTCGAGCATGGACCGCGCGCCTAGTCCCAGCCGTTCTCCTTCACCATGTGAGCAAGTTCTATTATGAACTTGCCCTCTTTGTATTTCTGACTCGATTCGAAGGCGTGCTCCTGAAAATAAAAAAATTTTATTTAAAAACACTCAGTCAATATAATTTCACAATGAGAGTTAATGAGCACTATTTATCGACTGTTCCTACATATTTCTACTGTTCCTATACATTTTATAAGTATTATAGTATGAAATATGTATTTATCTAAATATTTATATAGTTTTAATAATTTTAAGTTTTTGATTTTTTTTTGTCGGCGCATTCGCAAAATAGGAGATTAGTGGCGTTACATCTAATGGATGGTCGTCATTAAAACGATTCTAGCGCTGCCTAGCATCAATAGTAGAACGAACACCAAGCACTGAGGAGGCGGCCGTCTTGAGCAGGCTCTCATTCTTGAGTCGTGATGACGTGCGCACGTGTTTGGTGGACGATATTTTTGAATCTTAATTAATCATAGCTATCCTTTATTGTTTCCTTCAGTTAGTGATTCTAAAATTAAGAATATAATAAGAGAAGTAATTAAGATAACTCGTATTTTATAGAGATATCATCTACTCGGTCAATAATACACACCTAGCTAAAGAAAAAACTGGAAAACCAATCTGATAGCAGCACGAGTGTCTTCATGCTTTATATTCATAATTTTTGTTTTATTGTGCACGTAAACACGTTATTGTAATTATTATACTCCAGTATTTAGGTCAGCTGGAAGAAATTTCTGTTAGAAATAAGCAGTACATTTTGTTTGTGTTTTTGTTTTTTTTTTCTGTACAATAAATAATTAAATAAAAAAATAATTAAATGCTCCAGTACTAAGATCGGCATGCTGATCGCGAGCCTAAAATGGAGATGGGCAGGACACGTTGCTAGGCGGGACGACGACCGATGGACCAAGCCGGCCACTGAGTTGTACCTGGTAGGAGCGAGACGTCCTCGAGCCAGACCACCTAGATGGCACTGGACCGATTGAGCTGGCGCGCAAAAGAGTAGGCCTGTACCGAGCAGTGGGTGTTAACGAGCTGAAATGTTGACGATGGCACAAAAATTTGACAAGTTAACAGAGACCGATAACCTATTCAATGCAAATAAACCTCATTTCATTTCATAACGACATAACCGATCGGCCCTAAAGTAAACATAGCAAAAGGATGTTTATGGTACAAATTGTATTAAGTACTGAACTTAAAAGAATTACACAACTGAAAACAATTTATTCATGAGATTGACAAATTAACAGAGACTGTTGGGAACTTGGAACCAATGTACTTTGTAGTAATTTATGCATTGAGGTCACAGTAGTGATTTTAAGGTTATCGTTAATTATTGAAGTGTTTGTTAAATATTGGCCAAGTGGTAAACGTTCAATTGACGTATTATTTACAAAATCGACTGCGAGTGTAATAGGGGCAGGTCTTGGGTCAGGTCAAAGCCAGAGATATCGTATCGTATCGTATCGTTTATTGCAACCATGGTGAAAAACAGATGTACAAGAAATAATTGTATCACATGGGCCCTGACAGGGCGTAGCAAAAATAACTTAAATCTAGTTTATAATTATATAACAAAGTCCCGTTGTGTATACAATATTATAGGCTTTATCCATATATGTAATGGTTCAACTATTTTTTGCATAGCTATTATATAAGTATTTTTATAAATGTTTAAAATTTCTAAATATTATATTATTTAAGTAGGTTATATTATGTCAAAGGCGTCTCAATTGAGTTATTTGAAAAACACAATTTGCATATAACTATTTGTGGACACAACGCTGTTTATTTTATTTATCTTGTGTCATAAATATAGGTAGAATAAAAATATTTGTGCACTAGATCTGGAGTTTGTGTGTCCAAAAGTTTGTTTGAGAAACATAGAAAATCTTGTAGTAATTTGTCGTTGCGAAATTTGGACACTGACCTTGAACGAGGAAAATAAGTTGTTAGTGGCGGAAAGAAAATCTTGTGGCAAATTCTGGGACCGACTCAAAGGGAAGATGGGATCTGGAGAACAAGGAAGGACCTTGACATTCAAGATCTGATGTCCGGGCCCAATATTGTGCGAGAAACTAAAGCTGCGAGACTCCCACTAGATCGGACACGTGGAGAGATGGGAAAATCGTGCCGCGAAGAGGGCTTATTTGGGACAACCGAAAGGGCGCAGATTGGTCGGATGTACGAATGTAGGAATAGTATAACGTACGTCATCGATGCGATAAGAAGACCGTTTAGATGGTGTTGTAGATCTCGTTTCATAGATCCCAGGTATCTTAATACCTTAATTTCGCTAAAAATGTCGATTACGTTAGGAGTTTCACGCCTGCACTTTTTTAAAGGCTGGCCAAGGAAATTCAAAGTGTAATTAGACGGAAGTCTCCATTACTGTTTTATACTTACATATTTCCATCCGAGCATGGTTTTGCAGCACTCGCAATAGATGTCGGCAACGGCATGTAAGCCCGTTAATAGCACGCGCTCCTCCGCGGGACCACAGCCCACGTTGACTCTGCAATACGAAATTAAAAATGACCGTTTTACAACGCCGCATAGCAGCATTTGCTCATGGAGTTAGTTCGGACGGAACCTTTCAGGATGCGGTTATTTGCGCAGGTTGGTTTTGGTACATTTAATGTTGCTTGGTTTCAATTTGTCTGCACCAACAAATAATGCCGCTAAGATTTTGTGTTACATGTTTGGTAGGTAGTATTTTGATTTTAAATCCGTTTAGGTGTTAGTAAGTGTTTTCTGGATGTATTGTGTTTCCAATGGTGCTGACATGTCCAATAATGATCAAAGCCAAAGTCAAATAAATCAGAGTCAAAAGCATTGGGTATTTTTAATAGAAATTGTTTGCTATCTAAATAGTGCTCTTACAGATTACCGCGTGTAATTTTTAATAATAGTTCGATGCCCATTCACGTAATAATGGGAATTAACATATAAAAACTATTTAATACACAAGTTCATTGTTCCAAAGTTTATGGTATTTTATAATCAATAGAAAATGTTTTATTGTTTTGAGAACTTACTACGAAGTCTATATTTTACTTACTTTATTGGTGGAATACTCGTAGAATAGGTGTATGAGCCAATGTAATTTTGTAATTATATAGGTACAATTTAACAGGAAACTGATATAATACGTACGGCTTTGGATATGTAAGTTTTTAGATTGTGCTTATATAATAACCTATAGATAGTAAGACAATACGTTTATTGGAGCACATTGTCTGCGCTCGCTCTCGGATACATCGGGAGCGGTAACGTCTTTCTTTTATTATGATACCAATTAACAGAATGAACAAGTCCTGCCTCTGATCGTAAGAAACACGTCTGTCCATTACAGCTGCAATCCACTCAGAACTTTAAATCACAAAGATCTGAGGAGTACTGCCACTGCGCCCGACGTCCTGAGGTATAAGTTGTCATGACCCATTTGCCTTCGAACCCTGGACTGCTCGGCGGTAGAAATAAAGTTCGTTCGTTCAAGGAAGTACTGCCACCTTTCCTATTTCTGCCGGTTTGGAAGGGTAAGCGTGCTGGTGAAATTACAGGCACATATGGAACTAGTCAACTTATGTATCAGGGTGACGGGCGCAGTGATCGTGCCCCTCAGATCTTTGCGATTTAAATCTCTGAGTGGCACTGCAACTGTTATCGACAGGCGTGTGGCTTACCACCACGCGCACAACTTGTTCGTCCCGTCACTTAATATTATAAAAACACCTTGAATTGCCACGCTAGTATGGACTAGTGACGTCAATGCTTGTGTTGTCAGTCGAGGAAATGAGTTCTCGTATCGTACAAACAACTAACGTATTTAACAATGTCGTATACGTTATATCTCCAAAGCAAGTAAAGAGAACATATTTTTATAAATTTTAATTTAGACTTCCAATGTTATATGTGTACATAGTAATGTTTGTATTCATTAGATAAGAACGATATTAGGTAGAAGGGCAATGTTGAAATTCACTGCGTATCGACCCGACTGCCATGAAATATGCATGATGGCTACGTAGAGGCAAGTTACTTTAACATTTGACATTTCATGTAAATATTTTTGGAGAATTGTAATTTTAACATTGCGTGTAGATAAATTAAGAGCTATGCGGGATACTTAAAGCAATTGCTACATATGTTACATTACGTACAAATGACAATTATTATTTCCTACTACGTCGGGTTTGGGAATTAAAAAAAAAATATTTTAGACTAGGAAACACAAGGCTTTAGTTAGTGTTGAACCCCACCTGTCACTTGATGCTAGAGCGTGCTCATGAAACACGTACATTAATGAATGGACGCTTGTAGTGCTGAACACTTAGGGCGCGTTTATTCGATACGAATTTCATCGCGCTCACACCGCGTGTGTCTAACTGTCATGGCAAAATACGCTCTATTTATTTAGCTTTTACGTTTTAACTTAAATGAGCATCTCGGGCGCGCGGGTAAGTCTGTATTGTCTTTGGTATACGCGGCGGCCGCGCGACGATCGTGCGGTTGTATTATTCCAAGCAATTTAAATGTTGCTGGCAAAAAGAATTCGCGCGTGCTCGAGAATGCCCGCGCATTCCGCGGAAGATTTTGGCTCGTATCTAGTTTGTACGTTACACAATTGACCATAAAGTTCATTAAACAATGTACAAAAATTCGCTTCCATTCCGTTCCGCCGCAATATAAATTTAACCCTTAAAAACCTTACCCTTCAAAAACGGAACGCAGTAATGCTCACATTACTGCTTGGCGGCGGAAATGGGTACTTTGGGATAAGTTCTTTACTTGTTGAACTATTTCACAAGAGTTCTACTGATACTGAATAAGAAATATGCTCTCAGAATTCAGGTCTGTCATTATATTTTGTAAAATATAGTCGCCGAATACGTCTCGGAGCTGGCACCGCACACGAAAATAAGTCGATGAATCGTTTGAGTGACATTTTTTTATTAGAAATTATAAATGTATTTGACCAGACTTTATTTTTATTTTTAACAACATGATGCGTCCTAGTAAACACAAGTGTATTACTGCCCAACGTATTTATATATAGTATTACCAATCTTGCATTACGAAACACATTTCACTCCTATGGGTACGAACCTAAACTAAATATAGATAAGCATAAACAGGCCCCTGAGTCATAGAAACATCATAATTTAAAATGAAAAAAGTTAAGAAATGTTGTGTCACTAATGGCGCATCCACACATGCCGCCGGGTTTCAGACCGCCTTGCCGCTGAATGCAGGCCGCCGGCTTTACCGGCGGCCTGCAGATGCGGTTGCAATTTTCGCAGTAGTGTTGTTAATTATGTTATATATGAATACGACTACACTACCACTCCGTATCGAAGCCGCAAGCAAACTGCCGCCGGCAACCAAAAGCCGCGCGTGTCGCGGCTGAGATGCGGCAAATGCCGGCGGCACGGCCGCTGGCCATGCCGCCGGGCATGTGTGGATGCGCCATAATATGACATTCGTCCGTACCCTGTATCTATTGCCATCTATCGAAATTTACCATTGAATTGTTTTTTCTACTCCTGTACCTTAGAATAATAACGCATACAATGATAGTTTCATAAAAAACGAACTGTAACAAGTGAGGCAAAAATCAAATTCATGTAGGCGTAAGCAACTTGTATTTACGCTCGTCGGCACGCACACAAATATACAAATAATGATGCCATGGAATAACATTTCCCTCAAAAGTGGGGAAATTGTATCTTGCTTAATTCATCGTTAAGTTAGAGGTGCCTACGGATTTGCTCGACTTTGTCGATCGTTACTGTCGATCAGGTGCCTACAGATATGCTCGATTTTGTCGATCGTTACTGTTGATCGACAACGTCCAGTGACAGGCATTTTCAAAAATTTATTTTTGGTAATCCTTATGGCAATGGCATTTATATCTGAATACACGAAGGCGGACACTACTTTTCTCATTTCTAAATCCAAGATGGCGGACACGTCTTTTCGAATAAATGCAAAATGGGAATCGTTTTCGAGGTATTCGAGGTGCTCATCACGAATATGGAATTTATTTCTAAATCCAAGATGGCGGGCACGTTTTTTCGAATAATAGCAAGCTGGGTGGGGGTGGGTGGGCTGGGTGTGTTCATTCCGAATACAGCACATATTTCTAAATTCAAGATGGCAAAGAATTAGAAGAAGAAGAATTAGAAGTCTTGTCCCCCATCTTGTATTCAGATATACATGCCATTTCCTTATGGTTTACCAAAAATACATTTTTGAAAATTGTTGTCAACCATCTTGGATTTAGAAATTAATGCTACATTCGTAATAAGCACTCTAAAACTCCTCGAAAACGTCTATAATTCTCAATCGTTACTGTCGATTGACAATGTCGAGAAAATCTGTAGGCACCTTATTAAATACTACCCAATTCTTATTTAACTCATATACCTATGAACAAAAACCTACAAGCGAGTTTAAGTGCGACTATCGAATTTGAATATATAAATAGCCTGATATTGTCTGTGGGTATGTTTATATGAAAAGTACACGATAACAATTAAGAACCTGAACCTGAAAGTTGTTTATACACGATTTTGGAGAACTGACGATGACTCTTTAGTCAGTGTTAGTTTCCTGAAATAATTTTAATTAAGAACTTTTGAGTCTGGGCAAGACAATTTTTTTAAGTGAGTGTATGATGAACAAGAATAATGATTTTTCACATGAAACTAATGAAGGCAAATACTAAATATATTTCGTAAAAATAGCTAACGTAAATTCCCTACAATGTTGTTGCGGCGGTGTACATTTGTAGAAATTTTGCAACCGTCGCGATATTGCCTATTCTCAAAAAATTACGTAACATAATTATTTTGAAACAGAATAGCCAAATGGGGAGAAAAAACCCGTTACTTTGCAACATTTTCGTATCTTGTTGCAACGAAATTAATTTTCTGTTTTAGTGAATATTTACATAAAAATACAAGTTGAAACGCGTTACTTCCTTGTGGAATGTGATGTTAGTGTCTATTTTATATTTTTCTGATCTATTTTTAAACCCAATTACCGCACATTTCGTCATTTTTAGCAAAAATTTTTGAGCTGCTCGCGGTGCAACTTGACCTTGAGCACTGACAGCCCGCTCGCTCGTGTAAGCCCATAGGGCGTCCTACAATTTGCCTCACTTAGCGTGTGCGGGCTAGGTTTCTATGCATTATTATTCTAAGTCCTGTACATTAAATTTCATAAACCATACATAAAGGCGTTCTTTTTAGTTCTGACCCAAAATTCTATTATTGACTATGGTACTCGCTACTGAAATGAAAAATTTCATTATATTTTTCATCACACGTGGTCGTAAACAGTATCATGAAGTGCAGGGAAAGTCGACCGTAATGTCCTAAATTATGCTCAAGAGGTTTTTCATTAAATTACCTTGTCCCAGGGCGGTAAAAGATTTTTAATTTTATTTACACTGTACTTCTGAAGGTACATCAAAATTAAGCAAAAAGTTTTTCTGCTCAAAAAAATCTGAATGTATTTCGTATAAGCTTCAAGTACAGAAAAAAAAAACTAAATTTGCAATTTAACTGTATTTTACTAAATTTATTATTTTGTGAATTCAAATTCTGCACTATTAACAGAATTTGGAAATTATTTATTTTACATGTAATATATCGTGGCTGTATACGCCTGTGCCTTCTATAACATTTTGATTCGAGTTGTATTATCTATGGAAGGATAGCTGACAATCTTTTTAAAAAAAAGCAAAAACCCGCCATTTGCCAAATCCGTAAATATTGTGTTGTGATTTGTGAAGCGATATTTATTCATACAAGAAATAAATTATCGTTGTATTTATTTCTTCGCAAAAATGAAAAGCATTGTATGTAGTACGGGCGATAGCGATAAAAATTGCAAACCTCGAGTCACAAACTCTTGTTAATAGTTTCTCATTTACCGCCCTTAATACACAATGTACTATTTTTACTTGACACTTATGTAGCACGGGAGATAAAAATTACAAACCTCGAGTCACAAATTGTCGTTAATAGTTTCTCATTTACCGCCCTTAATACACAATGTACTATGTTTACTTGTACACAGAATTGTAATGAGTTTCAAAAAAAGAACGTCGTATTTTGTTCTGGGCTTTTCGCGGTTAGCGTTAGATATACTTGTTTTTCTGTACACAGAACTGTAATGAGTTTTAAAAAAAGAATGTCGTATTTTTTTCTTGGCTTTTCGCGGTTAGAGTTTCAGTCACTTACCTTGTGGTAATGAAATCATTACATAATTAAGTAGATCTTAAAATCTCATACCTATTACTTAGGCCTAAACACGGTATTCAAGTTTAAGAAACCTCATTAAGCAACGATTGCAGCAAATACCAACCTATTAATATAGTACCGGTTGTCCAGTATTGGTAACAAAGGAAATGGTAACAAATACTTACACTGAATTGAAAAGATATGCGCGCCCTTGGCTGCCTTGAAACGACTGAAAAATAACAAGAAGAGTATTTACAATTTGAACAATAATATATTTGCATATTTTAAAGGAATAATAAAGAAGATTATTGTACGTCGTATAAGGTAAATAGCTGAAGAATATATAGTGGTAAAATAGCGTGAATCGTATTTTCACGAAATAAGGTATTTCAATGCCGTATTGTCGGAGCGTGTCGTAAAGACAGGACAAGCAGTAGTGGAGTGCGTACGGCTGTAGCCATGGATTACCAATCCTAAGAGACATCCTACTGCAAAACACATGTCTGTCCATACCGCCCCCTAGTGGGCGTTGAAGAATCTTAGAGTCCTCGGAAGCCTTTGAGAGGTGCTGATGCTATGCAGGGGGTGCTACTTCATTTGAAAAAAAGAGCCTAAATTATCTACATATTGTATATTATATTATATTGTATATCTACATATTATGTATATTAACTTAACTACATACATTTCTTTGTGATTTTTTTTGTGTTAAGTTAATATAAAAAATACGTGATTTCAATTATTTTTTGTGGAGGTGGGCGTTGAATTTTTTTAATCTTGCCTAAGTGGGCAGTGAGTCAAAAAATTTGGGAATATGTGTCTTAGATAATAACAGTATTTTGAAAAATTGAGATCAACAAACAATAATTTTAACATGTTTATTATTCCGAAAACACTGTTCACACTAACTTATGCCGAATAAGTACAGTTTGATCTATTATAGTCCTATGTCGGACACGGGTCTATTCAATAAAGAAAGGTCAATAGCAATAAAGGTTAGAGCATTGAGCCGTATAGTTTACCACGCTTGAAGACGTGGGATGTCTCTAAGGCACATATATGAAAAGTTTAAGTTGAAACCCATTGGACCCCTCCATTCCAATAGTTTGTGCTCGAAATTGAACAATTTCGTGGCGCGTTTCAGTGATAGTTATTACACTGTGTGGCGTATGCCAAATTCTTGCAAGATACATCGCTACACGGGGTAATAATACTTATACGCGAGAATATACTAGAATTTAAAATTCTTGTCTCGTAGGGTCAATGGATCAAAAGAATTTCGTCCACAGATCTGGTTCGATAAAAAGCACTAAACTTAGAGCGATTACACACGGTGACTTTTAGCAGCTATACAAGACCGCGTATGTGAAACGCGTGTGTAGCGAATCACAGCAGTCGCTACAAATCTCTTTTGTGAATATCTAGTTTATATATAGTATTTTTAAGTTTAGTTTTATATTTAAATTCTAAATTTAAATGTGAAAGTTTTTGGCGCCTTTTCTTTACCATTGTTTGTTTTTGGATTGATAAGTTGTACGTGTTTTGTAATAAACTGTCCCTGTCTACCGACCTGAGAGATAGGGTTTTCCGGAGAGACTACGGGCTCGATGGCAAGCCCTTCGCCAGTTACATGTCTTCACAGGTGTCTTTAGCGGACCCGGATTTGGATATGGACTCCCCGGGGTTTGTAGTTAGCTGCAGGGACGAACACGTTCGTCTGCCCCGGTAGTGTGTGACCGGGGCGTTCGTCCCGAGCGCAGCTTAGTAGCGGTCTAGTTGAGGGCCTGAGGCGAAGAGACGCGCGGGGTACGTGAGTTGCCCTTTAAGTCGGTGGCTATGTCCGGATATACTGTACTAGCCCGGAGAGCTAGTAGAGGATAAGCTGGACATCTTCCGGTCCGGCCGCGTAGGAGTTTGGAAACTGGAGAGAAGCCGTTCATTCGGCGTCGGGAAGTGAGCGTGCCTTAGATCTCCGCCACCAATGAGGAGATTTCGTAGTCAGCTTAGAGTCGGCGGGTCAGTGGGAAGTGAGCGTGCCTACGGCTCCGGTACCTTTCTGGAAAATAGGGAGGGTACTGTACGTGCACCCGGGACGGCTCACCTAGGGCACTAGCCTTATAGAGAACCGGACGAAGTACGTGCAAACGTGCTGATCCGGGGTTAGGACTTGACGTAGATGGAACCTGTGCGAGCTATAGTGCCCTTCCCGCATAACCAAGAGGTAGGGAGCGGCACTATAAAAAAAAACTTATGTAGAATGATATGGGACTGGTCTCGCTCACTCGTTGATAGTCCCACCCAAACCCATTGATACAGTCCGCTACAGCGTGATTGTATCGCGATACTAGCGATTTATAGGCGGTTGCATCGATGCAGTCGCTTATGTTGAGTCATTAACAACGTGCATCACGACTGAATCGTTACAAACGCGCTGCTAAAAGCCGCCGTGTGTAAGCGCCCTTATATATATATATATATATATATATATAATATATATATCAAATAGCCTCAGTCTAACTTGTTTAGAGAGCACGTAGCCGCAAAATGTTGTATACCTATTAGACGACGCGAACCTTATCTTGGTCGGCTAAGTACATCTGAAGACGATACGATATTGCCTGGAGCGAACTGGTTCTTATCGGGCTTTATGCTCAATTTACATTGCGGCGGAACGGAATGGAACGGAAACGTCAATTTCGTCACGCTGCGCGGGAAGGCGCACGCGGTCTCTATGATGCTCGAGCCTTTGCGAGCTTTCTTGCGACAGCGCCTTAAGGCTGCAGTATTTCGTCGACGTTTGACGTCATGCTGCGCCGGCCTTCGCGCCATTTCCTTCGGATTCGCCAGACGTCGCCGACATCAGCTGCGGAATTCTCGCGAATGGGCGAGCATTCTCGAGCATGCGCGAGAATTCCGTAGAAGACGCGCGACGTGATTCTCGTGTCTACTTTGTACGTTACACAATTGACCATAAAGTTCATTTAGCTATGTACAATATCGTTACGAAAATTCGCTTCCATTCCGTTCCGCCGCAATATAAATTGAGTCGTAGATGGAAAAGTCGTCAATATGTTCAGTTGTTACTTTGCGGACTTGTATGTTAATAAAAATAGAATTTAATTACTTTATTACTCCGTGAACTCAGTGAAGGTTATATCGTACAAAGTAGCTGCGCTTGTGATGAGTATTTATTGCATCAAAAATTAATAAAAATAATGACACAAGCGCAACTATACCACCAAAAAGACACTCGATAGGTATTTCGCCTCTCCAAGAGGCATTCTCACGAGTTGTTGATCGACGCTCGGCCAAACAGACTTCGGTTTGTTGGCCATATTTAGACCCCACTAACCTCGCAATTACAACAGTTAGAAATATGGTAACTCCGTACAAAGTAACAGCGCAGGTTGTAAGTATGAGTGCGCGACGACCGCGCGCTTTGTACATAATATTGAAAGGCGCGTTGGGACGACCAGTGTCATGCAACGCGAGTGCATCGCGAGATAATGCGAATGTGTGCGTCCGTACACGGCGCGTGGTAGGCGCTTACACATGCAAGCTGCGATGCTATGTTTGTATAAAGTTACCATACTATACTTTTGGAAAAGTAGTCCATTGTGATCTCTGCTCACCTTTGATATAAGCTCGTCATGGCTGGCCAGATGCGCACGGCAGTGTATGCAGCTATAGGTGCGGTGCGCTGGCGGCAGGTAGGCCTGGAAGGTCTTGACCGGCGTCCTCGCCGCGCCGGCGGCGGCCTCGCCTGCCACCCCACGGATAGCGTCACGCTCACGCATGAGTGCCTGCTAGCTACCAACCAATCACTGCGTCAGGTGACGCCTAGCCCTAAGTGCACTATGAATTCGGAACTGCCATTGAGATTTATCGCGCGAATCACATTTAAAAGTACAGAAATGCTCTATGGAATCTGTGGATTAATAATACTAATTAGTAATGAGAGATCATTCAGATCATTCGAATACGAAAATTAGTAGGTTACTAATTTTAATAATTAATTACTAACAAGTCGAATATCGAAATCATTCGCATCGCTATTCTAAATGTTCTATGAAAATTAGTATTGGCACCGCTGTAGCACTGTAGAGTGCTACAGGGGCGCTATTCTGTAAGCGTCTAATTTGAAGGCGCCCTAAGCGATGAGCAGAAAGATTTAGCTAGTGTCAAATATAATGCTCAAACCCTAAATATTCTGAAAGAACATTCTGACATTCACAATTTAATCAGATTAAACTCGTCAAAGTTCTAAAGCTCTGAATACCCTGACCTTGAACCTGTATGGGCGCAAAGTTAATTCACGAGTGGAGACCACTGGCTATTGGCAGCCGGCCAGTGATCACCCGCATTCATTGTTTTCATAATCTTTATCGGAACTAAATCTGGAAAGTGAGAAAACTATACACAATATAGTTTTAAAAACAAACAACCGTACTTTACTCATAAACTGTCCAGGATATGACGTATGAACATACCTAGGTGAATATTTCTATGACTAATACTTATATTTTCCTTTGGTTTATTCCTAATTTGCCATTTTTTTACGACCACTGTAACTCAACTGTTTGCACTGTCGGCGTTGGATGAGAAGGTCCCGGGTTAGTCCGGACAAAAGTCTGACATTTGCAAAAAAGTTCGGACTTTTTAGTAACAAAATAAAATCGAAAATCTCTCTCACGTAGCAGCAGACAAGCGCCCCAGCAACAAAATGTTTGTCGTACATTGAATTTTACTACAGACTTTCGAGGTGGATATTTTATTTTTTATTCTGTATACGGTTTAAAATATCCGGTCAAATGACAAATCCGGACAGTAGGTCAAAAATTCGGACGTGTCCGGACAATTCCGGACGTTAGAAACAATTTGAGAAATGAACTTTTCTTAATTGGCTCTGGTCTGGGTGTTCCAAGTAGTGCTTTGGAGTGAAATCTCTTGCTCTGGTACTCATAGTCCAGGGAACTCCCTAGTTTAAAACCAGATAATGTTTTACATGTATGGTCACAACACAACCGTACAAAATATTATAGCGGAATTGAATGTATACGTCACAGACATCATGTAAATAACTCAAAAGCAACTAAATACAAATCTCAAACGCAGTTTTGTGATAGTGCACGTAGGGCGTAGTAACAGCACTCATGCGATTACAAAATAGAGGTATAAACATCAAAGAAATTTTATACAAAAATTCACTTGCTATTTCTTATTACAGTGATTATTGCAAATTGGACAACGTTTCTCAAGTGTTTAAAAATGCCACCTGCCAGATAACATGTTATTATTCTTGCGACGCTATATTGGATATGTTGTAATTGCATCGTTATAATATAATTATGACTACTGTATAGTGATGGTAGAACGAAATATATCAAAATTCAGTTCTAGTTGTCCTTTACTCTTTTATCTTGTGTATACAGCTTCATTCCGATCCGAGTGTCAAATGTTCAATAACAGGTTTCGGTATATGGAATAACCTTAAAATCTTAAAACGAGGTGCATTTTCAATTAGTGTATCTCATTTTAATAATTTAAATAAATGAAACCTCAATGTCAAGCAACTCCCAAATAAGGTGCTACCCGATCGACAACCGGATTGTTTGATGATAATTTTTATTCAAATTTTAATAAAAAAAGTGCAAAGTGAATAACTTTAACATTTTGATTTTGACACTTTGAACGTTCGTTCATTGTGACGTTTATTATATATATCAAAGGAGAACACGGTCTCACTCTCAGGCTCAATTTACACGGAACGGAATGAAAGCGAATTTTGAAATTCCTATGAATATTTCACATAATGAACTCTATGTCATTGGCCTGTCTATTTAAAAAAAATTGTGAAAGCTTGTACTGACCCTTATTGAATCTACATGATAAAGCTTTTTTTATGATTTTGTGGCATTTATTAACAAACAAATCAACCTGCATAAAATCAATTAATCTGAGTAGCTTAATCATACTGGAATTTTAAATAAATAAATAAAAACTCAACATAGCCCCGCACTAGGGAAACCCTGTGTCGCGGGTGCCATGGACACACACATAGACAACCACAAATTACACCCAAACTCACGAGAGAAATAAATGTAGGCCATACAAATATTTCTTCCGGCCGGGGAATCGAACCTGGGACCTCTGCGTGGCGGTCCGGCTTGGTAACCGTTCGGCCACGGAGGCAGTTAAATTAATTATAAAATTAAATTAGTTAAGTTAATTATATCAAAGGTAAGAACAACGGCTGAGTAGAACTGGTTTGTACGTTATACATACACTTTTGAAACGGGAATAAACGTCTCGGATACAAACACATGCCACGACATTTATCAATGGCAGTAGCATTCTAAGTAATTTTACAAATAGCAATATAATTATCAAGGTATACCTACTTATCAATGATAATATTGGTGATAATTATCAATGATAATTATGGTGATAATTATCAATGACAATTATCACTTTGAAACCTGGTTACATAATTGACCTAAAGTTCATTATGTTATGGTTACAAAAAAGCTTCGATTTTGCTCCGTGCAATGTGAGCCTTCACCTGGATGTGAAGTGAAGATGCTCACCTGCCTGGCGCGAGCAGCACGCGCTCGCCGCCCACATGAGCCGCGAGCGCCGTCGGTCACCTGCCGCGCGCGCTCCCGCCACGCGCCGCGCCCTCTCGCTCGATACCCGCCACCCTCTGCAACGAAACATACACTCTATTCATTTCTTGTTTTACCAACAACTCTCCAAACATGATTAATAATATTATTGATTTTTATTGAATGAAATTTTGTGATGAAATTTAATGAATGAAAAAAATTGTTACGCATTAAACTATTTATTAAACTATTCTTCGGGTCCGAATCGCGTATATTTCTTGTTTAGTACTTACTCAGCCCCTGACCATGGGCCTGTAAAGGACCCGAAACGTTGGTTTTTTTTTATAAATATAAAAGAAATCATTTTCAATTAGTTTTAATTTTATAATAATTTGATTCACTTGCCAATAGTGACATTTCCTTTGAACATTTTATCTTTGACATAAGACTGAATTTCATTATATTGTTGGTATTTTCATGAATTTATTTATATTATTGCAGTTTTGTAAATGACATTTTTTAAATTGTTGTATGTTTTAATTAATTAAATTTGATTTATTTTTATTTTATGAAATTGCAGTAATGAAGTATTTTCAGCGAAATTTATTTTTAACATTTTATCTTTGACGTAACACTGAATTTTATTATAATTTGGTATTTTACTGTTTTTATATTATTGCAGTTATTCAAATGACAATTTCTTTATTGTTGTATTTATTAATTAATTAATTTTGATTGATTTTTATACATGTTTAGTACAGTAAGGTATTTTCAGGTACTTCTCA